>NW_025941030.1:0-9125 GCF_000764305.2 Hyalella azteca
ATTTTACTGGAGGTCCTCAATTGGTATCCTTCGATCAAACAATTGCAATGAATCGAAGAGGTAACAAGTAATTCAATTCTGACTATACACTTGAAAATACTTAGCATGCATCAACATTGAAAATATTCTGTTAGTAGGTTACTAAATTTTTTTTTTGCGCTGTGAGTCATTAATAAAATATAATACTAAAATATAACCAGTTCTCGTTTATTTTAGAAATAATTTGAAAAAAGTGAGACTAAGTCTTCCATCGAAGTGCAACTTAAAGTTTGACAAGAGGATACCATGTGCACTTCCTTAAATCAGCGAATCAAAGTTAGGCTTTAACGGGAACTTCAAAAACTTGATTCACATGACAAAATGAACTCATTCATGTCTCTTATCACAAACTTTAACAAAACACTATCTCACTGCCCCAGCAAACTCCAGAAACGAAGAGTTTTGCTTGAGAAGAAAACAGAAATTTGGAAAATTATTAATGTACAGTATATGAACCACAGCTAAAAATAATTTTATGTCAGCAGAAATAGCTTTCATTTCACACCCAACGTCTAAAATTATCTATTCTCTTCTCATTCTGTGATCAAACGCCTGCAGAATTTGAAGAAGAGATAATGAAATATCAGGACTATTTTCCGTAGACTATAATCCAAGTTAACAGTATAACAGGTGATTTGATGTATATTATACCCCCTTCAAATTATAAAAGATCGCTTGCCAAAATTCAAAAAATTAAACACGACGAATGAACGCAAATCTACATCTCAATCAATTTGAAACTAGTAAATTATGCATCAGTTGCCGAAACTTTAAAAAAATGTTAAACTTGAAGTATGGGGATCCGATTAAATGACATAGCATTCCGTTTACTTGTGTTTCTTGAAACACCTGTAGTCTGCAGGATAGCTCAGATGAGGCAGCACAACGCAGATGAAAGACGAAATACCATTAAAATAGGGTATCCTTGAATGAAATATAGTATCATCAATTAAGTTTATATGAGTTTCTTGAAACACGTGTAGTCTGCAGGATAGCTCGGGTGAGGCAGCGCCACGCAGCTGTATGGTCGGCAAGACTGGCAGACATAAGGCCGGGCAGTATTGCAGGCTTGATCGTTGACACCTTGGCTGTAAATCTCCAAGCACTGTTCGACTGTTGCAAGATTATCCGGCTGTCCAGCGGCCATACTTTCAAAAAAAGTTAAGAGATCGTAAGTTCATCAGCCAATCATTGACGAACTTTCGAGCAAAATCCACCAACCATAGACAAGGAAATTGAGCGTAAGTACTTACGTTCACTTAGCGAGTTTTGAAAGTATGACCCCAGGAGCATACCTCACGAACTGCACCTCTGGACCTACAGATAAATGTGAATTTGTTACGCAGCATCTCATCGATTTTGAATAATTTAGCGATTATTTTATCTATATTTCAGTTCTGCGTAGGATTCACCAGAAAAAGAAGTAATTTTATTATCATTATTATTGTTGTTTATATTGTATAATACTACGCCTTTTTATTAATAATAGTAACATAATTATTAATATATTAATAATAAAATTGATAATTAAAATAATGTTAACTATTATTATTAAGATAAAAAATTTATAAATTCCCTCGGGTACTATTTGCAGTGAAATTATTAGTCCTGAAATTTAAATGCTTTAAACTGCGGCACTTGTGCACTGCCAACTAAAGACAGATGAAAACACGTAAGTAATTGTCTCATAATTTTTCTCTTACCTCCTCCGTTGGCAGAGTTTCCTGAAGTTTTCATGTTTCCATTGCGCCCGATGGCGTATTAAAATTCCACTTAAAATAATATTTAGCAAGTATTTTAGAACAAATACTGAGGGAATGACGAGGTAGCTGCCCAGAGATCGGCAGATGTTGAAGGCTTCTTCATGCGTTTGTCTGACAGAGTACTTCGCGTAGCTACGCATCCCGCTGATCAGCGATGAGTTTACAAGGTCAGATGATTCTGAAAAAATGAAAACCAGTCATAATTAGCATACAACTAGATTTTCAAAATTAAAACGAGGTTGTAAATCTTGATCGTATTTTTTTCTCGAAATTTTTATTTAATATGCGCGTATTTCAGTCGTACATTTTCGACGGAGTTTTGGTGGTATAAAACAGGTAGCATAGTTTTTATGCTTAGTCGCGTTTTATTTCCCATTGAAGGTTTTTTTTTGTTGCAATTACAGACTATGTGAGAATTTCTTAACTGTGCAGCACGCACGAAGCCGATGAAGCAGAGTAGCAAATCCCAAGACAGTCCTGCACCATCGCACACTTGGCTGCGCAAGTAATCTGTGCAGAAAAAACCTTTTAATTATATTAAAGAATAAAACCTCAAACAACTTAAGCTTCAATTTCGCGGTGGAGCTAGAGGCAAAAAAACTTTGAGTGCTCAAATCCATTCAGTAAAGTAAAATGAGATTTTAAACGGAGTTTGAATGCTAACAGCAGACTTAAGAACATTATTTCCGATCATCATTAAAATCCAAATTTTTTTCAGAATGTTGCTAGTAGCTGCAGGGTTCATAAATCCGATGTTAAAAAATGTGACAACATTTATTCCTGAACTTTTCAAACTTGGCCGCGCAGTCAAGTAGGCGCAACTCGCATTAATCTTAAAATTAATTATTTCCGAAAATATTGTGCAGAATATGGTTTCATAATAATTTGAAAAATAATGTAATCAATCGCATATCAGAATTGTTATTAGCGAGAAATTGTTTAATTACTGTCCTGTTGATGAAAGTAAAAGAATTGCCGCTGCCTTTCTTTTTTATTCTAGATACACAAATATGCACGAGTTTCTCACAACAAATTTCTCAAATAATAATTTACCTCTATTGGAAATACGGCTTTCATTTTATGTTACGTAGTGCCTTAGATGTGAGCGACTCTCACAGCATAAACTACACATAATGACTGTTTTGTTCGTTGATCAGATAGTTATTCACAAATTTTCTCCGCAAAACTCCTGGTTCAGTAAAAAAATTGCAGGAGCATCGCACGATCGAATGAGCATTGAGGCTTTGATTAAATATGATGTATGACGATTGTGGACTTGGTCGAAAAAGAGAATTTCGAATTTTAAACCTATCTCAAAAATGAAATAACGGAACATGCTGTAGGAAGCATTACCTTTGTGGTCGCAGGTTCCAATAATATTTCATTTTCGCAGGTTTCTTGAACGCGTTGGAAGCTTGTGGCCTTTATTTGAGCCCAAGCACATGACGCCATAAGAGTGAGTCTCGTCAGTAATTTCATTGAGACCAGGTCTACTGATGGTGCCTTGCCAGTGGACGCAGATGTGGACTTCGGGTTCTGGACGGAGGCATTTATGTCAAGGAATATTCATGAATCTGATTATAATATTTACCTGAATCTTGCGTGTAACAATACCTCTACAGGAAGATAATACAGTAGATAACTTAGAATGTTGTAGTTGTTAATTGAATGGGTAGAAGGATGATGGTTGATTCAGTTCATTTTGGTGGAGCTGAAGAATCTGAAATTCATTCAAGATTGCATTATGAATGAAATCATAACTGAGCTCAATAACCTCATAGGGAGTTCAGTAGCTGACCTTCTGTTCTAAAACCACAAAAAATTGCCGGAAGACTTAAAATCAAAATTGAAGGGCTGAACATTGTCTCAGAGAAGATTTACTTTTATTGTTCATTACTATGAAAATTCGGCAAATTATTTTTTATTCAAACGTTTCAAACTGATAGTGGAGAATGCAAAAAAAGTGGATCCAGTTCCAGAGAGTGGATGACCAAAGTCAATCACTAGAAGCAGTATAGGAGCAGCATTCTCACAAGCATTTCGAAATCATTGGCATGAATAATTCTGAAGTAAATTTCAAGGCAAAATATTGATGTCGGAGCTTCTCATTAAGATTAGCACTTTAATTTTGATAATATATAAACTAATTTCTTGCTTTTAGTCATTCTGACTCAACCATTCGATCAGGATTTTACATTTACCTGCGGGCCGTATTAGATTGAATTTTACCGCTATGTCTTACTAAATTCAACGATCTTTAAATATTTTCTATATTTAATTCCATTTTTACAACACTTCTCTTTAACTTCGTTTCTTGTTTGTCTGTCTGCTACAAATTTTATAAACGATATTTAACATACTTCTACCTGTTCAATCGATCTGAAATTTTCCACACTTGCGTAAAGTCGGAGACAATGCATGAATCAATTGACAGAATAAATAATTTGGAATTTTATCCACTTCCTCAAGAAGCAGACAAAACAACAACAATTTGGAATTTTTTTTAATTTTATAAATAAAGTTTAAAAATTAATTTTTTTAATATTGATAATAAAATCAGAAATTCGTTGTACATGTGGAATATCGGAGACACTGGGTTCTTTAGAAGTCTTGTCTTTAAAAAGTAATTTCCAACGCATATTTTTTAGTAAAATGACGCACCATAACCCTCCTTCTGTCAATTCCACACAAAAATCGACCATATAAAGACCAATATGTTTGGGGCCAGTAACCAAGTGACGCTCAGTAGTTACTGAGTGGTTCGTTTGAGATTAAAGACTAACCTGCTGACGCCTAATGCCGTACTAATGCACTGCCGTACTCAATTTTCCCTGATTGTTCCCGGCGACATGCGCTGAAATTGCTGAACGAGTTTTGTACAAATGGAACACGAGTGCGCTATTTAAAAAGCTGAATGTTTGAAACCATTATTCGAAGGGTTTGAAAGTTACTGCCTTTAATATTAGGCATTTTGATTTGACGCTCCAGGAAGCCAGAATAAATTATTGCCATGGAACAATATTTTTGATGCAATACAATTGAAGTTGAAAGTATAGTCTGCTTTATATCTGTTGTATAAATGTATTTTGAAAATTTTTTCGTTCAACATTTTCAAATTAGCTAATATTTTTTCTCAAAAATTTCCATGATCTGAAGACTGACAAGGCTTAGAACTGTAACAAATTATATCAATTATTCGCAATGATATGAGGGAGATATAATATTTGTCATTTTGCTCCTTTTTTGACAAAGTGTTAAAAAAACAATTTATTTACTAATTAATAGCCGTAAAATACAACCGTCCCATTAGAAGAATTTTCCAGCCCAGGAAAGATTGCCCTTAGCGGGTTTTTCAGGATTTTAAAAGAAATTAAAAAACCTATATTAAATCACAGAACATCTTTGTGTAATAAAAATCAAAGATTATTCTTCAATTCTCATCACAGAATTTTTCGCTTAGCCAAGACTTGTTCAGAAATGTCTCCCCTATTTCAGATCGGGATGGTGGTTCAAGAATTCAAGAATAGCTAATAATGTGAGGGTTTATAATAACTGAGTCAAGATATTGATCCAGGTAAGTGAAGGCGACTTTTAATGGCTCAGACCTAACGTACATTACAATGAGGTTTCAAACATTTCGACTTGAATCGGATTCGGATTGCAGTCAATTTAGTTCTCGATGTGTAGTTTTTTCAGAAGAAAGAAGAGTTCAGGCACAGATTGATAGAAATATCTTGCTCAGATCCGAAATTCGATAGAAAAACATCCCACAATCGATGGCAAGTATTTTAGCATATCCATATTATTAATGCTTCTCAATAATACGGAAAATTCCTATCTATAATACCTAAACTTCCTAATTATATGAATTCGAATATCCAACGAGAGACTGAATTTAATACCACGGATCTGTGATAACTGGGCTTTTAATAAGGAGATTTTGTAAGCTCTGGTATTATCTATCCAGAGCAACGGCGTAAATCGTGATATTTGACAACTTCTTGGAATTTGTGAAATTTGATATTGGACGTTGCTGTGCTGTATAGTCTCACAATTTTTGCTCATTCGTCGTTTAGTCTAGAAATAAGCTGAATAAATTAATAATTCTGGTTTATAAGTATTTTTTTCATAGAAATCTCAACTTCCTCCCTCCCGCGCCCCAAGAAAAGGAACAGTGAATTGTGAAGAATGAAACGAGTTTCCAGAAAAATCAGGTCTATTGAAACGAAGCATGAATCAAGAGATTTTTAATCGAAAGACAAGATGAGAGAGATTTGAATCTTTACCTATTTGTATATTAACAAAGTTGTGCCACTTCTAAAACTGGTGCATATATGGATGGGTAGGGAATAGAATTTCTTAATAATATATTAATACAATAATGAAAAAACTTTAATTTTTCCAGCTTTAGCTTTTAGGAACAAATGGTAGTGGGTTAGGCATTGCTACGCCGCAGTACGGCAAAATACCATAGAAATATCGTATCATAGAAATGCCATAACATTAAGTTTATTTGAGTTTCTTGAAACACGCGTAGTCTGCAGGGTAGGCCGGGTGAGGCAGCGTCACGCAGCTGTACAGTCTGGACGACTGGCAGATGTACGGCAGTGCGAACATGCAGTACGCATCGTTGAAACCGCTGGGCCAGAGCTGCATGCACTGCTCGGATGTTGCTAGGTTATCCGGCTGCCATGGATCAAACTTGTAGAACTGCATCGCTTGACCTGGGAAAAATATTGATATGTTTAGCAGGATAATAGGTTTCCCCGTGGTTCTATGGAAATCTGGCGATTCACATAATGCAGACATAATCATAGGTCTGTAAAGCAAGGATTTGCCTATGCGGTACAAAAACAATGGGGTTATTGCTGATGCCAGAAGAATTTTTTTAGAGGTTGTTTGAAAATCTAATGCCGGAGGAATTTTTTCAGAGGTTGTTTCTAGCCATTTCTTTGAGGATTGGGAATTAGTGAAAAAGGCATGTGGATTCTTGAACTTAATAGTTTGGACACTGTTTGATAACCATTTGTAGACTATGTTGAACTTTGCGTCATGACCTTGACTCGCTTGCAATGAATACCGGTTGTTCATGTTGAAATTATTATTAGAGATGTCAATTCAAGATAAAAAATGAAAGTATATTATTTGAAGCAGCGTGCTATCTGTTTAGCCTTTTTGTTCGTTAATTAACATAAATGACAGACGGTAGATTTTTCACACTACACATTTGGCGATATCGAAAGCTTCAACTTTGTTCTAATGCTCTACTATTAATTTAATCTCAACTTACACGGGAAAGTACCTATGTTTCCTACCACACCTTAGTCTTAAAATGCCTCGTACCCTACGGAACAACTGATATCTAGAAGCGATTTTTAATCTACCGTCCGTTGAAAAGATCTGATCAAAAGGCCAGTCTAGTCAAGAAAAGTACAAGAATCGGCGACAGGCCTATCCAGGCCTATTCTTTAATGCCGAAGATACTATATTATACAATACATGGATCAGTTACCTCCTCCATCAGCAGGCCCTCCTGAAGTGACGATACTATTTATAGTTCCATTGCCTCCAATGGCGTCGAGTGCCATCCAGATTCCAACGCTATTGTCCATGATGGAGATCAGCGTTTTCATTTCATCGTCGGACTGCGGATTTATGTCATTAGATTTAAGTGTGATGTTATAGAATTTAAGAATTAACTTGAGCATGAATATAATTGTAATAAAGGTGTTATTAAAGGTTTGTTTTTGTCAATAGTATTTCATGTCATAGGCGTATGTATATCATTAGAAGATATTTGACAGATATTGCAGATTTAGCTTGGGTCCATGCTATCATTATATAATTTGTAACATGGTAACATGTAATATCACTAGTTGAATTAATAGAAATTTTCAAAATTGTTGACTTAGTCATGATAATTAGATTCTAGGAAAAAATTAATACAAATGTAGCTTATTTCAGCTTTACATTTCCATTGAAATCTTGCGCGTTACTATGACCATTGAGATAGGTTTAGATGGATTTAAATTTAGTTGAAAATGGTTTCAAAGTAGATAGCAAATAATCAACTACTCAAATGCACTCACCTGGGGGGCGACGAGGTAGCTGTCCAGGGCTCGGCAGCTGTTGAACGCCTGCTCGTGCGTTTTTCGGTCTGCATACACCGCGTAGCTGCGCATCCCGCTGATCAGTGATGAGTTTACAAAGTCTGAGGATTCTGAGGAAATGAAAATGCAGTCATAATTAGCATAAAATTAGATGTTTAAAATTACAATGAGGTACTAAATTTTTTTCTCGAAAAATTTATTTGATATGCACGTATTTCAGTCGTACATTTTCGACGAATGACAAGGTCTGAGGATTCTGAGTCAGTGAGGACAGAGTTACTACCTTGCATTTTGCTTTGATATGAAAATTAAGCCGATTGAGAACTAATGTTTTTGTTTACTTTTCGAACAACACAATTATTAATTTTCACAAGCTTTTCCTGTATCCAGACATCGCAGCTCACTGTCTTGCTTTTTCTATGAACGCGAACGTAAAATTAAAGAAATTCTTGACAAGTTATGAAAAATTATGATATTTTAAATTGCGCCAAAATGAAGGAACAGCGTTTAATGAGATCAACGGGCTAGCTGATAATGATCTAGATATAAAGGGTCAGTGCTTCTATAAGCGCGGTCTCTTTATTAATTCACGAAATTCTTTCGTTCCAACAACGATTGCACCAGCAACAAGCCAGCCATGAAAAGTACATCTCCAGTATAGAGTGAAAGTTTTGTGCACATATAACGTTCATCCATCCGTTATAATTAACGTCATTGTTAGTAAACCAAAGTCATCATAGTCAACGTTAACGGTGCTAATTCAGGAGCATATTCATCGGATGGAATCTATGTGAATTATCGAATTAGTGGTGAAGAACTAAACGAATTTTTAATTTTGCGTGCTAATTCTATAGATTCTGGCATTATTTAATAACGATTCCAATATTTCTCACTTTTCTAAAATGTGTTATCAGTTTTTATTCGTATAAGTTTTAAATGGCATTTCGAAAACATATTTTATTTACGTTTTTCAGTTTTATCCACTTATTTGTTTCTGAGTTGAAGTGTAACAAGTTAGGAATGCAAAAACGGCTGCTACATTCATCATTTTGCATTATTTTATAACATGATATGATGGTCACGTAACTGTGCGGCGCGCAAGAAGCCGATGATGCGGAGTAACACATTCCCAGGCAGTCCAGCGCTACAGTCATCATTTATTATAACATTCATAATTATTTTATAACATGATATGATGGTCACTTAACTGTGC
>NW_025941031.1:0-15279 GCF_000764305.2 Hyalella azteca
TTTTTTTTTTTTTTTTTGTGGCATTGCTCTCATGTTTAATGGCCTTTCTTATTAAATTGCAGATTGTGGTGCTGAGGAGCTTAGTATTGGTAATAGGTTTCCAAAACTTGAAAATCAGGTTGAAGCCATGCGAGATTTAGTTAGCGGTCCTGCTTCTTCTGTACGTCGGGCATGTGTGCCTGGATTGCCTGCTTCACAGCCAGCTCCCTCCCCACCTCACAATGCATACTGTGATGCACCTTCTGATTGGTTTACTTTGGATGTTCCAACTAGTGATTCGCCTATAAGCAATCTAAAGCATATAGATTACAGAGACTCTCAAAATACAAGACAAGTTGATCCTGAAGTTTTATGCTGTGTGGAAAATGTTAAAAATTTCATTGGAATGTCTGATCATAAAGACAGTTTTCCAGTGCAAAATTCGGCATATCATGACCGATCAGAAAGTGCATTATTCAGGTCAAATCATTTGTCACAGTCCAACCATATGTGGCACTCAGAATCGCATTCTCAAAGTCAAAGAGCAACATTTCGATCGAATGTTCAGCCGCCAAGAAATACTTCTTTATGGCGCCATAGAACGTCTGTGCCTTCATCTCAGAGTCACGATGGTGCTGTCTGGCGTGGCGCTTCGCCATCTTCTATTCCTACACAACATCAACAAGTATTTACTCAATCTTCCAATTATCCTCAAGAGGTTTTTGGGTCAAACCCTCAGTCCTATTCTGAATCTTTGCCTAACCCAGAAATGTTTGCTGCTTCATCTCGCTCATCTGAGAGTAGTGAAAGAGATCTACATCCATTGAACAACCTGCTGTTATTTGGAGATGTGCAAAAAAGATTTTATTCCAACCAATCCCAAACTTTCCAAAGCCTTTTGTCTCCTTCAAATTTGAAGGAACTAGATGCAAGGCGTAAGGAATCTCCGATTCACAAGTCTGCTAATGACAGTGACACGGACATCGACTTCATAGAAGCAGTCCCTGTGACAAGGGAGCCCGAGATCATAACTTTGAATGATGACAGCGTCTATGAAGTTGATGCTCAGAGTTCTGCAGAAGACGGAGAACTTTCCCCAAAACTGACTCCTCCTCCAGCACCTGTGCCAAGCTTGAACTGCGCGTATAGCAAAGAATCAACAACATTAAAGGAAAAATTGAGTCAGTCGAAGTTTCTTATTGAGGTTAAAAAGAACTCGAATGAAACTGGCAAGTCCTTGTCTTCATTAGAACGGAAAAATAGAAGCAAGAAGGTTAAGAGACGCAAGAGGTCTACATCTCAGGATGATTTTCATCTTAGAAAGAAAAGAAACTCTTCTGGGCTAAGCAGGAAACGGAAAAGATCTAAACTTGATAGTTCCCTCCAGCTGGTACAATCGCTTGAAAAAATGCCACATCCTGGCACTCTAGCTGAGCTTCTGCTTAAAAATCATCCTAAGCATTTTGTTGAAAAAGTCATTGTGAAACCATCCACCAAGGGCTGCTTATCCACGAGCAATACAGATTCTGATGATGACTGTATGACGAGTGCCGAGCGAGAGGAAGAAGAACTTTTGCTACGAAAAATTGCCCTTGAATCTGTTGTACACTCACTGGATAAAGATGGTGTCAAGAAGTCCAAAATCTTAACTTCAACACTAGAAAATCGCACGGTAGGGGACCAACATGCTTCACAGAATTCCGAGGAGACAACTCTAGTAATGTCGGATACAAATGAAAACCCCGTGGATATGGATATATGTGACTCAGATGCTGAAGAGGAGAGTAACTTGGAAGCGAGAAATGAGAAGGAAAACTTTTCATTTCCTGTTGAATTGGCATACATGATGCCTCCCCCAGCCGCTGCTCACCAGACCAACGACTTGAACAGTTTCAAGAACTTCAGCTATGAACAAAACCTTTGCAAACAGGCTATGGAATTGTCCGTTCAAGGATACAATTTCGAAGCTTATCGAGCCCTTGGAGCCACTACGCAGGGCATAATTTCAGATGAAAATTATCCGTATTCTTCTGCTGTGTTCACCAGTGGATGGTCAGAGAAGCTTGCCTCTTCGTTTTCAGGTCAGGAAGGCACTGAACCGGCGCTTGTTTCCTCGCAGACGTCAGTTGATGCAGATGATATTTCGAAGAGTATGCCAGCAAATTATGCGCATATGCTGTCGCTAGCAAATGCCCGCAATAGAGAAGTATTCATGGATGCTGTAACGAAGCCGACCAAGTCAAACACAAGTAATCTGATTCATATCAAACTGGACAAAAATAAAATTCCTATGAATGTTCAAAGGAAAAGAAGTAGAAGGTCAAAAAAAGGAGCGTTGCTGCCAAGACCATTGAGAGACGCCAAACATGATGCTTCTTCATCCACAACGGTTGCGCATAAATTGCCAAGTGGTTCTGAAGAGGACGAGATTTTGTTAAGAAATCAATTACTCCATGCAATGCTTATCAAGCAGCCTTTATTCGATGAATCTGCCAGGACTATCCCAGCCAGAGATTTGGCTCATGACGCTCCAATAATGTCTTGCGAGGACCAAATCGATCAGTCTCAGGCTACAATATTAAATGCAGAAGCTAATTCCAAGCCCGACTTTTCATTGAGAAATAACGTGGTCGAAACCAAGAATGTATTCAAGTACCCTAAACCGATCATCATCAACCTGGACAGTGAGTCAGACTCAGATTCTTCTGATTCAACCATGACTGCAGTTACTGGCGGTCGCCTGCGCAGGTCTGGAATTTCTTCACCTAATTTCAGTGAGGAACGAGCTGAATTTTCGCAAGAAAGCTCAAATCGCGGTCAAGAACGAGCCCAAACTACCGCAAATGCCAGTATTCCCGTGTCTCCTGATAATTTATATCCCGAGGTAAGACTTTTCGATAAAATAATTGAACTATTTCTAAATTTTTCAAACATTCTTTAGTTAATGGTTTATTGCTCGTATTATGATTATGAAATATGTTTTCTTTAAATATTTTCGTCTACCAATGAAACCTCTGAGCCATTGTGACAAATTTTTACCGATTTGAGTGTAGATTTAACCCTTTATTTTCAATGCAGGCTATTCAGCATTTAAGCAGATCTTCTCAAGTCGAGTACCGCCGCATGAAGCTTCGGCTACAAGAAATTGCCAAGGCCAAAAAGCTGAAGCTTAGCCGGCAATTAAGAACTAAAGTAAAGCTAAATGAGCAAGGCCCATCTTCCACAGCTTCGGATGCCTCCATTGACGGCATTCAGGCTGATACAGCGAATTGCCGCGGCGCAAGTGCTGATCCTCCTGTTCTTGCTAATGAGGAACTACAACCTGAGCTAGTGAACACGGTACCCCTACAGACGTCAGAAACAATGGACATGCGTGTAGGAGAAAGCCGAAGTGACGCGAGCCACTCGGTGAGACCTAGAGTTACCTATGATGACCTCTTCAAAGACACCGATATTGACGAGAGACAAAGCTTCCAACCAGGATACTCGCAAATTCCAACATGCAACGTAGCTGCAGTGGAAACTGAGAGTGAAGAAGACTTGCGTAATATATTACTGGCCAACCGTGCCCGAAATGGCCATCAAAAACAACTCGATGAGCATTATTTCTCCGAGGATCTCCGACTAGTGATCGGTAAAGGTCCTACGTATAATTTCGGTCCAACTGCTGTTAGTAACCAGACGGAATCGTATGGAACCAGTTTATATTCTGATGATGATGCGATGCAATCAATTGCTGATAAAGTTACAAATTATTTGAAGGAAGTAAGAAATTCAACTAATAATTTGAACAATCTTTGCCCAGCTGAGAATGAAATTGCTGCCAATTATAGCTCAGCTTCAGAGTCTTCATCTCGCAATTCTGATAGCAGTGACACTGATTCTACACATGCCAGCGATTCGAGCTCCGCCGATTCTGATTCTGAAAAAGAACAGGAAAATGCAGTGGCTGATGAAAACTCTACAGGCTCTCTACAGCTTGCCTGTGAGCCTCCTCAGGCTCCGCAGTTCTTACCCGATGGTTCATTTTCCACAAGTTCGTTAGAATCGCGGGAGGGTGTGCCATCTAACTGCCATCTGCATCCATTACCGAATACTTGCTCCGATGAACAAGGATTGACTGAAAATCCACAGAAAACTGAAAACAATCTATTTAATCTAATTTTCGACCCAATAAAAAGCGTAGAAGTTCAAGATAAGTCGTGTGATGAATGTGATGAGGCGGCCATAACTCATGTCTTGAAACTTCCAACGACATCGCCTGAACCGAAGCCTGATCACAACCGTTCTTTGCTAGAAACCTCAGCTCAGTTCAGCAAACCCGTAATCTCTGAACCTGAAATTGTCCTTTCATGTACAGCGATCAATGAAAATAAAACCTCAAATGGAGAATTTAATCAAATTTGCACAACCAATGCAGGCTTTAAACAATCTATTATCCACATTGAAACGAGCAAAAGCCAACCTGATGGCAATGAATCCCATAATAAAGAGGTGCCGAATTCGGATGCTGAGCAGACCATGTGCATCAAATCAGCGACGACAAATGACGGAGAAGAGGTTCCCAATCATATTGGATGTGACGTTGCGATAGAAAATGTTTCATGTGTGGAAATGGTTCACTCGGAGCAATGTGTTCCTGACACTATAAAGCCAATTCTAACTTCTAATAGTTTCGAATCTACTAAAGTAAATTTTGAAGATGCGACAGCTGCTGGAAATGCTCAGCATGCTCCTTTTGCCGTCGAGTCAGACACTACGAGTATACCATTGAAGGCTGGAGTGGACGGGCCACGCCCATTGCCTGCCACAGCTCCTACTGAAGTGGCCCCCAAAGGCGGGTCTCCGGGGTGTGGGTGCTCAGCAGTTGAAGAGGAGCGCCGTGTGGGGAGGCTCAAGACGCTGGGCAATTACGAGCAGCTCATCTCTAAACGAAGGTGAGCTCGGTGATGCACCGCAACCTGTGCGGTGGCGATGCAACTGGTTATATGATTGATGTTAGGTATTGTAGTTCTATTCATTATTTAGTGGACTTAGGCTTACTTTATGAGCCAACTTGACACCGCATATGTTATCATTAATTGAAAGAAATTCAGTTAGCAGAATCGCCGTATGCAAATGAAACCCTATAGGTATTTTTTTTCAGTTGCTGGGACCGTTGTATGAAAAATAGTTCAAAGTTTGTAACTTTGCCAGCCAATCACTGACGGCTTTTCGTGCTAAATTCATCAATCACTGACATGAAATTGGCTGCTACGTGCACTTGAGCGAGTTTTGATAGTACAGTCCCGTGTGGGACTGAAGCTATTTTTACTTATTTTAGGTTTGTCGTAATAAATATCCTACATGAATACCACAGCTGCAATCTGGAGAGTCTGGAGGCGGAGGTACGGCAGCAAGCGGCCGCCGTGAGCAGCGTCGACCAGGAACGCCAGGCGCTGCGCCGCTCCCTGGACGCCCTCAGGGCACAACTGGCGACCGCAGAGTCTCACTACAGGGTTAGTATTACACTGATACTACAGGGTCATTATGGGAACCTTAAGCTTTTGTTTAACTTCACCTCTTTTAGATTGCAATTTCTTTCGTTAGACTTGAAAACATTTGGCCAATTTAATGACCAAAGGTCACTTATAAAGACACGAGTCATTAGAGTTTCCTACGCTCAAATACGTCCTGTCGCTTGTCCCTCCGCGCAGGCGAAGTCGAGCCAGCACTACCGCGCCTGCCAACGCCTGACGTCCCTCAAAACTCGGGCAGCCGCCGACACCTTGACGTTGCAGCGCCTGCGTCACACTGCACAACAGCTTGGAAAAGAAGTCCGTTGCTAGTAGCAAGTTTGCCCTCCCAGCAAAGCTTGTTCAATTATGTCTTGTGTGAATTGTATGCAAGGAAATTGAATACCTTACTTAAAAGAAAGCTATTCATTTCTAATTTCCTTGTGGAAATTTTTCGTAGTTCGTAGTATTTGCCTTGTTTGTGTACATTGTGGGCGATGTGACTTGTCAGTTTCGCCTTATCTGCTTGAATAACTGGTCATTTGTATGTTAGCTGTACATTTAATTGAGTACGTGAATATAAAGGAGCTTATTCAAAGAGAGGAAGGAGTTAATTTAAAGGAATACGTTAGATAAGCATCCATGTTCAAACATCCATCCGCCACAAACATGTTCCTTGCAGAATACTAGACATGCTTTTTGAGGAATTAATCCATTATTAATCGCTAATGCAATTATTGCGCCTGCAGATTTGGGGATCCGATTATCGCTTGGGTGCTGGTAGCGGCAGTGAGGCGTCCTCGGGCTCCCCAGCGATCAAACGACTGGCCAGCGGCGTGGCTGGCGGCGTGGCTGGCGGCCCGTCTAAGCGGCACAAAACATGGACGCGTTCAGCGGACGGCCATTCCAATGTGACAAGTATTAGTGCAAAATCAACAATATCTGTAGGGTCTTCAAAAGCCAACGTTCTTCGTACGACAGGTGTGAGGGTTGACAAGAGCAAGATGATGCCCGTCAAACCTAGAGTGCGATCGTCAAATTTCAAGCTGGACAATCGACCTTGTGCCAATCCTCAAAGGAGCCCTGCAAGCAACGATACTCATACGGTATTAGCCCCTATTTCTTCTGCTAAAGAAGCTGCTCCTAAACTTCAATTGCTTAATGAGAGTGAGCTCCGAAACCGGCTACTGGTGAAGATGAAACAAAACGCAACCCGGAAGACGGCTCCCTTGGCGCAATGTGATGATTCTGATTCTGTCTGCCCGTACGATTTATTAGGCACTTGCAATGATGAAAATTGTTCTCTAAGGCATTTATCCCCATCAGAGAACAACAAAATACAAGGTAATGTAGCTTTGCTTTCATGTTCAAAAGGAATAATTGTTCGTTCGGAGAAAGAAATTGCAGAAGGTCTCAAGTCAGACGAGTCGATGTTGAAAGAAACTATATACCCGAATTCTGCGTGTGTCGAAAACGCCCATGACAACGAGTCTAACAAACAAATTGAATTTGTTTCTTCCTCTCGTGAGAACCCTGTTGAAGCAGTACCATCTGCTCTGACTAATGATGAATCTGATGACTCGAGCCTAGATTCTGACTCCTCAAGTTCTGATTCTGAAAGCGAATCTGAGACATCTAGTGATTCTGATTCAGAAGCGTCGTCTGTAGTAGCAGTAGGTGGAACACTTGCCCACAGTGGTGAAGGTGAAGATCCTCCTAGTAAGGTTCTTGGTGGGGATAGTGAAGAGGATCGTGTCGATTTTGAGACTACTTTGATTGTTAGCAAAAAAAATGACGGTGATGCGTCATCCTCAGCAGCAGGAGTATGTTGTTCACCACAGGGTAGCGCTGATGAGGTCGGTGGTGATGACATGAGTGCCTGTAAAAAGACCTCGTACAAAACTGAGAACATTAATAGCGACGTTGTGGGCAGAATAATCAATGCAACCAAAGTTAAGAAATATATTATATCTTCAGAGTGCACTGATTATGAATCAGTGGCTATTAGTCAGGAGCACTTGAGTCAATCTCTGGAGCATCTGGCGAGTTGTCCTGTCCAACAGGTGAGTAGTGCGGAGGTTAGGAGGAATCTTGCCAGCCAACAGGTGAGTAGCGCTAGGTGTGCCAAGCAGAAAAAGTGTTGTGGTGCTGGTAGCCTGGCAGCTGGAGACATGAGTTCCCAGGTGGATGATGAAGATGAAGCAATAAGTGCTTGTGGAAAGATAGCGGCACATGAGAACTGTAGTGGTGTGGATGAAATGGTGAGTGGTGGTGTTGGAAAGGAGAGTGGTGTTGTTGGAGAGGAGAGTGGTGGTGTTGGAGAGGAGAGCGGAGTGGATGAAGTGGCGAGTGATGTAGATGAACAGGCGTGTGGTGTAGATGAACAGGCGTGTGGTGTAGATGAACAGGCGTGTGGTGTAGATGAACAGGCGTGTGGTGTAGATGAACAGGCGTGTGGTGTTGATGAGCAAGCGAGTGATGCAGATGAAGTGATGGATGATGCCAGGGCTTGAATGAACTGAGAAGCCCATGTATCCTGGAGTGTGATGTTACGGAGGAAATTGATATGGTGATGGTGTTAATTGAAGAGGGTGGTAAATAATGAGCAAAAAAATCTGGATCATCATCTTTTGTGTACTGTGTGTACAAAGGATGATGGCTAGAAAAACTTCATACGTTTGATGGATGGGCCGTGATCGAGCGTTGTAAATTGATCCATCAGTAGGAAATTCAAGCAAGATGCGTTAAAATCAGCATGTTCTCACAGCAATAATTCAAAGGCAAGTGTACTGGTGTAAGTGTGCGGTTTATGTTTGAAACGTTGTGTGTTGGTGTCCGTCGAGCCTTCAGTGGCTGGTCAACCTTGGCACGCATGTTTTTAGTGACTTGTTTGCGTTACTGTAAATTACGCCTTCACAACAACTGGATATGCTCGAGTCGCATGGGAGTTTTACAAACTTTTTTCCGCTTTCTTTGTACTGATTTATGTTCTCAGATGAATTTGTCATGTGTTACGGTAAAATGTGGTATTAGTAATTAGTTCCTGAACTTAACGAGGTATCCTACCTACTGATTGATGTAGAGCTTCTTGCATATCACTGGTAATCCGTACCCGCATTGTAGCTCAGTGCAACTAACTTCCCATAGCGTGGGCTACGGAGTGGGGGTGCTTGTTTCTTGAACCCGTTTACCTCCAACAAGCATTTCAGATGTTAGATACCTGTCTTAGTTGCCTATTATTTCCCATTAACGTAGTGATGAACAATGCGCACAAAACGTTCCTCCTTCCCCAGTGCAGCTATAAATTCTTTCACTTCGGTGCACAACGTAAACGCTGTTCGAAATGACAATATCAGATGTGAAATCAAGGCTAAATAAGAACGTAGCTTCTGCAAACTTAATATCTGCTTTGTTTTTTTTTTTTCTTCCTGTGTACTTTCGGTTCTCAATATCTATTTGTGTTTGCTCTACTATAACTCATACGTTTTCACTTCCACTTGGTTTGTTTATACAATAATGTGTTATTTGTATAGCATCTAGTCTTGTTATCAGTTAATCAGAAGAACCTTTAATATGCGTGAGATATTTGGTTCGTGTTTCGCTGTTCGGATCTTATTCACCCATAATTATTTCTAATCTAAAGGTGGAACATTAGAGCACCAGCTATATTTAGTTAATGAATTCAGCCAAAGTATTCCTGGCTTCTGCATTTTTATACATCGAGATTTTTTGTAGCTATTTCTAAATGCGTTTGATTTCACATTTATTCCATTGATGTTTACCGTTTGGCTAATGAATTAAGTGCTTGCGTTGAAAACTGATTTGCCGTTTTGTTGCCGGAGGTTTTGGAGTTTAGTGTGGTGAAAATGACATAGACGATTTGTTGTGCCATGGCCAGTGTTGTACAGTTAATAGGCATGCTTGAATGTATATAGCATCAGAACGCCGCAACCTTATGCTTTTGTTCTGACCGTCCTTCTTTCTTTAGAAGAAAATAAATTTTTACCCTTTGATCATATATATATTCTAGTAGATTACAATTACTTTTCAATTTAAAGCGTTATCGATGGTATGAATCCATGCAAGACTGCCTCAAAGCACATCATTTCTGACTTTCTGATCTTTGGTCTCCTGCTTTGAGTCAGTACGCTTACATTGCGTAGTAGGCATGGCTGCGTTTTCTCATGAACATTCTCGCTCCCTATTTTTCGTGGTCATGTTCTTATTGGCTTTACGCGCCTTTTACATTTACTATTTCTCGGTCCTCATTTTTTCACAAATTTTAATGAATTTGCATCAGCGTCTAATGACGTCTCAGGTTGTTTCCTTTCAACCGTTATGAACTCGTTCGTTGAACTGGTCACTTCTGCATCCAGCGTTCAAATAACTTGCCATACCTCGCCCAATTTGCCAGTGTATCAAGAGCAGCTTGATATTCAGGGAAGCCATCTTTTGTTGGCCATTATAAGGGAAAGTTTTTCCCTATGTATAATTTTTCTCTTGCGGAAAACCTCACTAATGATTTAATATTATGTTGTACATGATTTTTGTCGAGTTGCTCAACAGGAAGCTCCTGTAATCCTGGAAGTGAACATTCATTCAAATTATGAGGCTGGAGGCGACCTGTGTGATGGTGATGTGTGAGCTGATCAAGAGAGTGATGGTGGTGGCTCTGATGACGGCTCGGGGAGCTCAGGTGAGATTCTTCCAACATCACTAACACAGTTTCAGCCAATTGTTTTTGTCCAATAAACTAAGCATTGATGAACGATATATGTAGCACTGTAATTATTCATTGCTTGTCACGTCCAATAAATTTTGTGATAATAATGATATGCTACTTCATTTTGTGAGGTGTCACGTAAGCATATTTTCATTGGCATTCAATTCTTTCTACCCTTTTTAGGCTTTAATGTTTACTTCTCCTGTCCATGATGACTCAAATTCATATTCCAGCTCGGCCCTAAGTGCGGGTAGGAGAATGCTTCAGCCAAGTGCAGGACTCTGTTGATGAGATGATAGTGTGCGGACGTTCTTATTTCCAGTTCAATCCTTATACGCTTGCGTTTTTATATGCTTCCGCACCGCCAAACAGCTGATCAATGGAAGCTGTTTAATCAAAGCGTTTACAAAAATGTCAGACTTGTTTATTGCGTACAGAGAGTTAATTTATCGTGTTCATTTAATTTACTCCAGCTCCACGATTTGGAAAATTAGTTGCTGTTCATGATTGTATAACTTGAATGAATATTTGAAGTTTAATCTACTCTAGCTGGGATAGCGTCATTACTTGCTAGTTCAGCAGCCGTATGACTGGTGTATTGTATTAAGTAATGGAACATAATTAGTATATGGATGTATTCGTATGTATCAGCTTTGAAAACAGAGCTGGCATAACACTGTGATGTACTAATGCTTCACTCTCCTGCACACTCGCCGCTGGAGGGCGGTAACTCACTCACTTCTCCTCGACAGTTGAGAAGACAATCTTGCCACGGGTGAGTTCTCAATGTCTGCGTTTAAAACGATGCTTCATTAAACTGTTTAGGCCAAACTAAAACGATTGAAAGACTATAATTATAGTTTAGTTTAATCTTGATTGTCCCCCTAGAATGTATCGCCTGTAGTTAGGGTGAAGTTAAAAAGGTGCTCTAGAACCATAGTGAAATAATAATAAAGGTGCAATGCATCGACCATAGTGGAATAATTCAAGTTAAGTAGCTTTATTATAGTTCATAATCTGATGATCAATTTTTGCTGCCAGGATATTGAATATAGATGATTTACTATTTCTGTCTCCGTGTGCCAAAAGAATATAAATTTTATTCGTTGTTTCAGCGCGTCTGACCTGACCATGGAGCTCTTGTGAGCCTGTCCCTGAGAGCCTCACAAGTGGCGCTGCTCACGCCTCTCGTCGCAGTGCTGGCCGTCTGGTGAGGATTGTGAGTGACGGCTTCCTCATACTTATTTCTCTTGAGTCAGCTCCCCTGTTTGTCCGTATCATTGTATTCCTGAATTTGCTCATCATTTAGATTGTGCTACGCCACCACTTCTTGATTAGCTCATCCACACACCATACTGACCAGGCCTAATATTACTCTCAATTCCTTCTAAATTCCTTAATAAATTTTACGAATATGTTAATACGAGCTCAGTTCCTCCGCCTCGACTAAATTCATTCAAATTGATGAAATCTTCATGCAATCAATCATGAGGTTTTCGACAGATTTATTTTATTTTCAATTTTCAAATTTTTGGATCGCACGGCTAAAACACGTTTTGTTGTGTAATTTAAGACTGTAGAATTAATTCTGTAACTTGTAGATTGTATAATAAAATATATTTTTCATTATTGTATTGTATTTCTCCTTCTCTTTTTAAAAGGAAAATAATAGATAACGATAGATTTTGCGTAATTCTTTTGCAAATCCCTTTGACATTTAGTGTACTCTTCAATATAAATCTCGATTGTTCTCACATAAAAGTGATATGATCAAGTATGGTCAAGTTGAATAAATAACAAATGTATCTTTACACACCTGTGCAATTTGCTATCAATTGTGGTTGCTCTCGCATGATGATAATTCTGCTATACTCCATGCCGCGGCCATCGAAGTTATATTGTCTCAGCATTAACACCAATCTGCGCTGCGAAGACAGATCGAGTATGCTACTTCAGGAGATCTCTCTGTTTGTCTTTTTCTTGAGCTACCTCAACGAGGAAGAATAGGCTATTGTTAGATTCAAGTTCCTTAGTAAATTTGATGGAGTTGTGTTGCGAATTTAGGATATCGAAGATGAGTTTGACGTGAGAGGGATGCTTAAAAATTGAAAAAGTGTCAACGTATCTTTTGTAGAATATTGGCTTAAAATGAAGAGGGCAATTGGACAGCCAAAAAACCTCGTGAAAGAATTACTTGAAAAATACGTTTCAAACCTATAACGAGGTCATTTACATCCTTAAACAGAGAAATCATACAAATTTCAATGATTTCATGAAGAGGCACATCAGTAAACAAATTTTTCTAAAGGGCCCGCCTGCCGGGGACCACCACTGATATAATAGTAATTTTATATGAGTTAAGCATATAATGACGCTACAATAGGCATTTTGGAAGTAATTTTCGCTCACATCCATGGACTATCATGGTCACTTCCCTGAAGAACGTAGCCTATAACACTTCTTGACTGTAACATTATCGGCCGCAAGTCACCAGACAGATCACATCCATTGAATTGGATCAATCGGCCCACAGGAAAGTAGCCTGACGTAGTATGGCCCAGCATCGTCTGCAAATGATAGAAAAAAATTTTACACCACCCGGACGGAGCGCGCCGGAGCCTTGCAGTGAATATGATACCCGCCACCGACCCGTCCGTATCTCATGATTGAATTAATACAATAATTCAACATGGTTGAATTAATACATTAATTTATTTATTAATTCAACCATGTCCGCATCTGCCCCGTGTGTCGAATCAGCGTACCGTCGAACGACAACTCGTACTAGGATGATAAATTTTGGAACAGAACTAGGTATGCTTTCTGAACCTAACCCCAGATGTTGTGAGCCAAAAGTGACCGTCTGGTGGTGGGGAGCGCAGCCGTGCACCACCAATTTTGTGCACCAATAAGCCCTGAATCGAATGCCTTGGATCTCTCCGGACCTACACCAATCAGCCGTGCACCACTCAGCTTTGTCCTCTTCCGGCCTTGACCACCACCTGCCGTGCACCACCAGGCCGCGGATCGAATATGACTTCCAGGCATCGTTAAATTACGTAATTTTACGTTCACCGCATCGGAGGTTAGGTTTCAGATAACATAGTTCTGTTCCAAAATTTATTGTCCTTCGACAAGTGGCCGTTCGACCGATCGAGGGCTGGTTCGACCCACGGCCTAGACACGGACGGCTTGAAGTGCTGAAGGCTACGTTCCGGAAGGCAGGAATCATGATGGTCCATTACATCCAGGGCAGTGGTGGTCTTCGGCAGGCAACCCCTGGTGGTGCACGGCAGGATTCACGAAGTTCCACTGCCGAGCTAGGCTGAGTGGTCGCAGTTCGTTGTCCGCTAGTTACAGTTCGAGCTAAAGTCAGGGTATGAAGTTATGATTCGAAGTAACTCTCACTAATTGACGATCATTACACATCTGGGGTATTCACTTCAGAATATGGTGGCGTAAAGCTAATATTTAAAGCAAGATGATGTCATAGAATAGAATAGAATAGAATAGAAGGTCGGCATTGAAGAAATAGGCCCATGGCCTGTTGCCATGGGCTACTTACTGACGGATTGCTTAATCCGCGGCTGATTGGTGGTCATCCAGAAATATGCTAGACGTTCCTTTCAAGGCTGATTGGTGCACAAATTTGGTGGTGCATGGTTGCGTTCCCGATTTTCCGATACAATCACAAATAGAACACACTGCTGCTAGAGGTCACAGCTTGCTGATTGAAAACTGAAAATAATAAGCCAAAATCTTAAACATAATACATTACAACTTGAAAGTTATGTTCATAGCAATAAAATAAATCTATTTCCTCTACTTGATCACAAGCTCCAACAGGGCAGGGTGGCCCAGTGGTTAAAGTTCAGAGTACCAGGATTGGCGCAGAGAGGTGCGGGTTCGATCCCGGCTCTGTGCGTCAGTTTCTGGTCAGAATCGGCGAGGAGGCCGGGCGGTTAAGCACAGCAAATTTGTAGCAGTGAGTTGCGAGTTTGAGACCGCACAATATGCTGTGAATGTTCTGCGATGTTAAGAATCGGCAACAGGCCTACGGCCTACTAAACGCTGAAACCGCTAATACTGATTAATCAATGTGATAAATTGAATTCATCATGTGTTATCCTCGCATAGTTGTGTTTCACATAATAGCAAGGAAATACACGTTTTCAAAAGCAGTAAACATCATCATATATTCAATATTTGCTATGTGTATGCATTAGGTAATAGAACGTTACAAAGGTAGAATTATTTATCTCTGAAAATTTACGTGTTTGCGATATTATTTATCGTCTAAAGCAGCAGTACTTCCCCCTAGGGGCGGTGGAAAGATCTGGGGGCGGTGAGGAAGAAGGGAGGCAGCAGTGCTGAAACCATTAAAATCATTTTATGTTGCTGAAACTGTTAAAACTGCTAGAAATATATATTGCCGGGATAAATTTTGGTTATGTTACCTCGTGATGCTAGCAGTTATTGTAGCGTTTATTAACTATTTGCCGTTATAGAACCCTCATTATGGCGTTAATGAGCTGTTATTATAGCGTTATAGAACTCTCATTATGGCGTTAATGAGCTGTTGTTATAGCGTTATAGAACTCTCATTATGGCGTTAATGAGCTGTTATTATAGCGTTATAGAACTCTCATTATGGTGTTAATGAGCAGTTATTTTAATTTATTTAATTATTTTTTATCTGAGATAAATTATTCTCATCGATCTCCTTCGACTCTGCACTTCTAAATCACCTTTCCGGGCTCATGACAACAAAATTTACCGACAAACCAACGGCTTAGCCATGGGCAGTCCCCTTGGTCCTACTTTTGCTGAATACTATATATGCGAAATCGAAAATCGAGTGCTTTCAGATGAACAGATCAAGCCTGAATTATACTGCAGGTATGTAGATGATATCTTCGTTGTGGTTCGAGATGAAGAACAGCTGAGGAATCTGCGACTGGCCTTTGAGATGAATTCTGTCTTGGAGTTTACATACGAGCTCGGCCGAAATCGTACTTTGCCCTTTTTAGATATAGTCGTCCAAGCTAAGAATAATTCATTCGTAACCAAAGTATACCGGAA
>NW_025941032.1:0-352 GCF_000764305.2 Hyalella azteca
ATAATAGTTTATTTTAATAGTTATTTTAAATCAGTTCTGTAAATATCTTAACACGTTGACTACGATTGCTTCATCTTGTACTATTATTTCATTTTAGTACCGTTTTTAAACAGTTTTGCCAGACGGTCATTTTTTCCGGACAAATTCCGTGATTTAGTTTTTCTCAATTGCGTTGGCCGGCTAATATATAATATAAGTGAAATAAATAAGAGGCAGTGAGGTATATTCTGTGTGAGGTATAAATAATATGCGTTTACAAATTGCTTTTTAAAGACAACACTTCTGAACAATCCAGTATCTTGGATGTTACACATGTACAATGAATTTCTAATTTCATTTTCAAATATTGAAA
>NW_025941033.1:0-64301 GCF_000764305.2 Hyalella azteca
GTTCTTCAAATAAAACGGGGTTTGATACAAGATTAAACGAGGATTGCTCCAAAAGGTACCTAATTATCTTATAAAGATTATTGCGATTTCATGCTTATGTTGCCAAATCCATCGGCCTAGATATAATGGATTAATGCTGCAGAAATAGAAACATTTTAAGGCTTTGTTTCGGCCATGACTGCATGCATGAGGCTGATTCAGCTTATGGTACACGAATAATTTTAATATGTACCAAAAAAATAAATTATTGCAGAGAGACCAGTCTAGAAACAATATTTCGCGAGAACTTTTACGATTAGACCATATCTAGTATCTAGTATAGACTAGACCATATCTAGTATCTAGACCATAACTAGACCATATTAGAATAATATCGCTCAAATATTGAAATGGGACGCATCTAAGTATAAAAAAGAGAAGGTTATTTGCTCTGAACATAGAAGATGAACCTTGCCCATTCATATATTGTCCACGTTGGCAGCCACCAAAAAGAGACGCAATTCCGTTTTTCGCACGATTCTCGGTTTTCAGACAAATATTCCTGCAAAATCTGAAGGAGCTGCTAATTTATTTCAAATGAAATACCATGATAAATGATGGATAGAAAAATTTACTTTGGCAAACGTCGCGTCTTATTCCAGAATTTAATTTCGAAGACACTCATAAATTCATAAAAAAGACACATTTTTCGCCCCCTCGAGTTTCACGAAAAGAATCGGAATCGTTCCTCAGACTAGCAGACCAATGATTTGAGAGACTTCCATCAATCGAAATGTGAAGAAGAAAAATCGTCTGTAGGTACATAGTTTAATTTGGAAATCGTTGAGAAGGTCGAGAATCTTGCAGATTATTTAAGTAACTAAAAAATAGCAGAAATATAAATCATTCCTGAAAATAAGCAGTAATTTGAATAACACTATTTTAGTTTTCGCGGACGAGTACCTACTCAGAAGTTACGCAGACTTCGTGCGAATTTCTACAGACATGAGCAATTACTTAAAAAAATGCATGTATATTACAGTCCACGTCACAAAAAAGCAACAAAATCTCACGAATTTCACAGTTAACTCTGGAAAAGGGTCAAAAAATCCTTGGTAAATTGACAATGTTAGAATAAACCGAAGTTTTAACCGTTCAGAGCAAGATGTATGCAATGTGTCATGATTTGGGCTATATTTTAGTGTGATGTGGTGAGAGAGGATGATGAATTCCATATTTAGTACGGTATTAACTTGAATTATTATATTATGCATTTTAATTATATTTTTTTAATATTATAATTTAATTAACTTCAATTATTATATAATGACATTTTTCTTGGAAAACGTGCGAAGTGAAAACACTGCAGCATGGTCGTTGTCATAGTTAAAATATCTAAATAAACTATAATTCTAAAACAACATCGATAGAATTTGAGATCGTAAGCGAGAGATCTGAAAAATATCATGGAACTAGAGTTATATTAAAAAAAATAACTGATGAAAAACGAAGCACATTCATGCAAAAGCCCATAAAGCGATAATTAAACCATTGATAATTATACAAATATAAAGTGGGGGGAAATAAATATTCGTACACTTGGAAAATCGTATTTTAATGTATGTAAGTACACAAACTTAACAGGAAAAGTGATTTAAATTATGTATACTTGCTTAGAGCGTATAAATAAATCATTAGTATAGACACAGGGTTCATGATAAGAATTCAAATATTTCGTGGGAGAGCCTCACCTCGTTGGGGAGTTTCTCGATCAACAATTCCCGACACAAAAGCACATTGTTTGTCGAAATTCACATCTAACTTTGTTCAACCAAGTATATTGACAATATGCTATTTATCAAGAATGTAGTAATAAAATATTGATAATAATAAAAAATTAAGGTTATACAAGATCAACGTAATTCAATGAAATTATACGACTTGACCTCGTTGATAGTCGAAAGAAAAATTAAATTGTCAACACTTATGATCTAGAAAGATTTACAATCCGTTACCAATATAATTAGTAAATTTATATAATGACATTCTTGAACAACTCTCAAAGAAAATAACAATATTCGTAACACAATAAAAGTAATCACAATAACCACGCTAACATTGCGCTCCCACACGACCGACCTACGTAAAGCCCCGGCAGTGATCTCGTAAACCTCGGTGAGAATGAGGCGTAAAGAGCAATATTTTGGCGCACGCACAAACCTCAGCAAATTCTCAGATAATCACGCTGCATTACTTCTAGCTTTATCGCTGCAATACAAGCAAGAAACAGAAAGAGTCATTTCCGACTGCCGGAAGTCTCTAATGGAAGCTTTGTTCCAAAGAACACGGAAAAGATTGCTCTAACAACAATAGAAAGTGTGGCTAAGAGCATTTTAACATCAGACCTTCTTTCATCGAGATGCTGAGATGCAGATAATGATGCCCAAGAGGATGAGCAAGATGCATGCTAAGTAGGGAAAAATTTTCGTGTTTCAATGCACGCAATAAAATGTTTTTTTTTAATCACATGCATAAATCTGACAAATTAAATTAAACTGTAACATTGCATTGCAGTTTAAATATTGGCAGCGAAATAGCACTGAATTTGCAATGGAGTTAGGAAACCACTGAGCCGTTCCTCACAGTCGTTAACACTGAACATTCACTTTGTCAAAGATATTAAGTAACGTACCTACTGAATACGAAAATGAAAATATCGGTAACTCCATCATTGACAAACCCTCTTACAAATACTTATATCAGCATCAAGTTTCCTCCAAAAACTAATTTTAACTATAAATAAATTGAAAATAGGGTGATATATCTTAATTTACGGACCAAAAAGTGCCTTTAGAGTTGTTATAACCTATCTTGCATATAAATATAGAATGTGTTCAGAAAACTACGTTTTAATATTGATTACAGAGACGAACTCACGAAATTTGCTTATTCGTCTTTTCGATCAAGTAGAAAACCTCAAAATCCAAAAAAATTTGGTTAAATAAATTAGGGAATACTGAGTCTTTTCCCACAAGCGTCGATCAGTCAAAACTCTACCAGTGAGGGTCGTCGCCAGAGAAGAACTTAGCCCATAAAAATAATTCTGACCAGAGTGATCTGTCAAATGATCTTCGTCATGAGCTCTCTGGGACATTAACTTTTCACAACAGCAATTACATGGATGGATAATTTACACTCAATAGCTGCTTGAAAAAGAACCGGACAGTTGCTATCGCGCCCACCTCATTCGGCTGTGCGCGCTCACGCCGAGCAGTGTGATGTCCCTGTTTCTGACAGTGACTTTAGGGTGTTAGCTTCTACCTCCGGTACTTCAGATTTGCGCATTTTAGAATCGCTGTACATCTTTAAACTTAGGTCCAGTTTGAATTCAGCTGCTAGCTCCTATCCCCTTGATATTGTTAATAGATAGTTGTTTTTTGCTCTGTCTATTACTTGTAAATTTAGGTTTTTAATTTTAATCTGTGCTTTCAATGTATTAATTTCTGACTTCTGATTTGTGATTCTAGATTCTACGAACTGACGATGGAGCTGGTCTCCGAAACGTTTTCTATAAAGATATGAATTTTTGTGGACTTTTCTTTGCTTTTAAATTCTTAGTTAATTTGCGATTTAAGCAAACAAGTGATATAAATTCATTTAATATAAACTGTTTTGGAAACATAAAAAATTTAAAATATATAAAATTTAATGCAAGTTTGAAATGAGAAGATAATACACCAATTTAAATGAATAAATAAAATAAAACGGTAAAATAGGGCATCAAGAAATAATTTCATGCAAAAACTCGACTTGCTTATCCTGCACTAAGCCGGAAAAATAATTTTACTCGAAGAAAACTTGAATACTTGGAGTTCGACTTAAGAGAACTAAAAAATTTTTGAATACATTTCGTGTATACGGAAAACGTTCTACCAAACATAAAAATAGGCTGAAGGAAAAAAATATCGTGGACAGCGAAATGCCTACGGGACAAGCTTTCTTACTTGGAAGCTCATCTAAAATTATCTAATATTATAAGATCATATAATAAGCTCAGAAAGATTTGATGCGATTGACGCTTGAAGATCATACACGGGAAGAAAATTGTTTCAAAATGATGAGTTCAGGCAACAAGTCACGAAATACGGAAAAAATCAAAGTCAAAGCAAAACGACAAATTACAATTTACTAACGAGTTTTTTATCCATTACAATGGATGTTCATTTGTTAGCTCAGATGACTACAATTTACAAAAAAAAAAACGAAAAGATATTCGATTATTATTACTGATTATACATAAATTACTTTGTGTGCTCGAAAACATTCATCAATGTCATCCATCACTAACAGCGACTGCCATCCATGCTCGATATTCATACGAAATCATTATTATTGAAGGATCAAGTCGATAGGCACAGAACAAAACAATTGTTCAGGAACTCGCAAAAACAGCTATAGACCACTTCTCGTGTAGCAAATCTAAATTTGTAGCTTAGTGCTAAATGCAGCAAAAAATATTCAGCTTTGACAAATTTAAGCTCAGGCGCGCGAGAAATCAATGAAGTGCGCTGTCAACAGGGAACCGATAACAAGTTAGGCAGGAGAGAAAAACAAACCCATTTGGTGGCTAACAACAGGTTATATTGAAATGGGCCTCGATAATCAGCCAATATTTAATAAATGGGTCGGTCCCAGTGTAGCGTCGTCAGCATTATATGGCGGGCCAATCGATTAATAGGAAGGTATTGGATATTGGGTGCGGGTGTCTCGTTAGTGGCACCAACAGAGCGCACAAGAAGACCATAATCATTGGTTGTAAATTCAAAAATATTGAGAATGATTAAGAGAATATTTTTAGGTATGTGTTCTTCATAGAAGCACGGTAATATAAAAATATATATGATTTCGGGTGTGTTTCACCTAACGTGTCAAGTTGTTAGATGTTTTTTAAGTAACTGAAAAGTTTTAGATACCTAAAATAAAATTTTTAAACAACTAAAATTCTAAATATAAGCCTCCATCAAGTAACTTTCAAACTAATATGAAAGCAGACAGGACAATTAGATACTAACGGGATTCTCGAACACCTGAATAAAGATCTATCTCGAGCAATACCTTGTTAGCTTGAAAGTTACGTATACCGGTACTAAAAATACAAAATTAAAACGTGCACCTGATGAGCTTTAGAATCTACTAAATAAGCAATTTCACAGCTATATTAATAAGTGGAATTGTCGGAGTGGGATAATTCCAGGTGGATGTGAACGACACAATCTCGATCAATTCAAGTTGTTCATATAGTTTTATTAATAATTCGATGTTAAAAAGTAGGCAATTAAGAAGTGTGCTCGAGCCATGATGCGGCCACTATTCTGGAGCAAAATGTGTCGATCAGTCACGTCATAACTTCTCTATTGAACTCCAGCTACACTGCAGTCATCAGTGTGATGTAACGATGATTCATCAGTATGATGTAACGATGATTCATCAGTATGATGTAACGATGATTCATCAGTATGATGTAACGGTGATTCATCAGCAAGATGTAACGATGATTCATCAGTATGATGTAACAATGATTCATCAGTGTGATGTAACGATGATTCATCAGTGTGATGTAACAATGATTCATCAGTGTGATGTAACGATGATTCATCATTGTGATGTAACGATGATTATCTTCTAACCAGGTTCAGGCAACTCAACTTCGCCTCTCGTCTCACACAAGCGCGTTGGTATCGGTTTTTCGATACCAATTGTCACACGGAGACTCGCAGGCGTCAAGCATACATTATCTCGGATCTCTTTCTTCTCTTCCCCGGCAATAATTTTGAAATCAAAGATTTATTTATTGGAGGAGGGCACATTCTAATCCCCTTTTAACTCGCAGTTCGATATTTGAAAGAAATCTAAAATTTGCACATGTATAGGATGCCACGTAATTTATGAGTGTTTTATTGGGAAATAAATATATTATTCGGGCACATACAAATACATATTAAATATCGTATCGGGTTATCACCAAAATCAATAAGCATCATACATTAGTGGGATCAGAGGGCTTTTCTGGAGCGAAGGTAAATTACAAAATTAAAATTTAATATAATTTTCCCCTATAAAAATAATATTAACTTGATTTAAATCGAAAACGATATTTCCTTCTTCGGCAATAACGAGGGCCACGTGTTAACGAACGATTCCATGGTTTATACTTTCAAAAAAAGTTAAGAGATCGTAAGTTCATCAGCCAATCATTGATGGCCTTTCGAGCAAAATCCACCAATCATAGACAAGAAAATAGAGCGTAAGTACTTACGTTCACTTAGCGAGTTTTGAAAGTATTGCCCCTTGACAATTATTTTTTCTTGGGGAACCGCACTATCAAAGATCGTTGCGAGTTCGTAACTTCGTCAGCCAATCACTGACGGTACTGCAAGCTAAACCCACCAATGAGAGACGAGAAATCCGCCGCAAAGCGTACTTGTGCCAGTGAAGAAAGTCCGACAGAAGGTAGGAGCGATTTCGGTGGGCGGCAAGGCGGTCGTATTCTGGCCAGCGAAGATCTATTTCGCTATTAAGCTGTCTGCTGGTGTTATTGGCAATATGAAGGGGGATATTCGAGCGCTCATCAATGATGCGATCAGAAAAATTAATGGGTTATATTGTCCAAATAGTGCTACACTTTCTCGACCATAGCAGAAGCAGAGAGTGGAAGTAGAACTCACTATTACGCACTTTTGTAGGGCCAAACTGAGTCAGGATGATCCACAGAAATGCAAAATGAGCATCGCTCTTTGGACCAATTCTCATAACTTTATTGAAACAATAAATTCTATCAAACAAGTGCAAAACAACTACGCGAGTAAAATATGCAGCATAAATTATCCAATTTCCAGTAGTTTTCAAGCAATAAAAACTTATAAATGTGTTATAATTTCTAATTTCATCGTCCCAGCCAGTCATTCATTAGTCTAATTACAGTAGGTACTCGTATACGCTAACAGTAAATTACGATTTGGAGGTACATCATTAATTGTTAGGAACGTTTACCAAGAAATGACTGGACATATTGGATGCAGGGTTAGCTTTTTCAACATAAAGACAATTTAAAAAAGATAATGGTCTTAAATTCGTTCAAGATATAGGTAGTTTAAACCTATCGCTTGTGATATTTATCAACTTGATGACATAAAAAGTCTAAGTCTCATCGTAAATTTGTTCGAGATTCATCGCTTGGACTCGAGTAAAATGCCACATTTTTTCCTTTCACCCATCGAACTTTCTTTTCCGGAACTGAAAAAAATCCATATTTTAAATTACCGAAAAACGGAATGAAAGAAAATTTGACCTGTAGCGCTCAAACCAGCATGGCCAATTAAGAAAGCTAACACCCAAGCACCTCGCTCGCATGCGCATGGCTAGTCCATTACAATCCGGCTTTCAATTGAGAACCCGATTGTTATAGGATAAAAGCGTTTAGCCGAATGCAAGAGAGACGAATATTCAGGATTGCCAAGTCGATATTTATTCAACTGTTAGATATTTTAGAAAAAAATGTCAAATCGCAAAAAATTCAATCGCAAATTCCCCGAAACTAAAGGTAGCAGAAATTGTACCTCGACATCATGTAGCTGAATCGGTCAATATATATGCACTCGAAGCAATTAATTTTTCGCTTTCAAAGTCAAAATTCAAGAAAAATCATGTTTATATATAATTAAAATGATGGCGAAAAAAGATCCTAACAGTTGCGCCGTAAAAAGAATCATCAAGCTAGGATTAATCTTGATTTTAATGCAGGAACAATAAATTGAATCCTAAGATTCTGTATGATTATCCAGAGCATAGTGCATCTTCTCTCCATGTACATCTTTGCTCTATATAATACAATTGTAAAGCAGCTTCAACCTCGTGTGAATTTTGGAGGTATGGCTAAATTCACATTATGCTATGGCATAATTCATATGGCTAAATTCTTCAGTAACATTAGTGATTGTGGAATGGTAGCGTATTCATGAGCTTATTAGTAACAAATAGTTCGAGCAACTTATCCATTAGGCAGTAAAAACAAATAATAATGTGCATAAATTTATAAATCAATACTTAAGTCAGTATTTCGAAATCCGGAAACCTGGTTAATAAAATTTAATTGGAAAGTCTTGACAACATGGGATCGGTGACCTTTTATATCATAGGCGCAATACAGAGCGATTTGATGCAACATGAGCAATGAACATTATGAATCAGTTGTATAATAGTAATGGTGGGAACCATAACAGTTGTATAACAATAATATAATAGTGTAGTATGAATCAGTTGTATAATGGTAATGGTGCATGGGAGCGTTATTGATGACACTCTTTACGGCAATTGATGACCTTACGAGTGTCTATATTATTGTAAGAATAATCTTCGTGGCGTGCAATCTTCGACGAATTTTAGTTTCAAACACTATTAACAATGTTTGGAGGTGAGGGAATGAAGACAAACAATTATCACGCACGGCCTTGTTGATCAATGGGATTTTAAAATTAATCTTCGTATGCATCAAAGGTATTCCACTTTATAAACTTTGTAGCACATTAAAGACAAAATATGTAGGGAGGAAGCAAGACCAGAAAAGGTAGTGGAAACATTACATGTTGTTCTTTACGGAGCGACCTAAATGTCGACAGCGCGCCATAACTGCGGCAGGGCTACGATGTTACTGAAAAACTCGACCTCCATGTTCCGCGGCCTGGAGACCTGGATTGAAAATTCGTTTTTATAGCTGTCCAGCTATCCATTTCAATCTCACGCAGAATGAGGTGTGAGTTTTGCAATTGGACTTGACATATCCCAACGGATGAAGTTCGTAGTCAATCGAGTACGTGAGATTTTTACGCTATACATAGAAATGGGGACATATTATGGTTATAGGATGACTAAGTGGCCGATTCGATTCATCATAAAACCGTCATTTCCGTGAACACGCATTAAGTAAGTAGTAATTTTTGGTAAATTCCAATAAATAACAATATTTAAAGAAAAAAATTCTTCATAACATAAAACCATGCGCAAGTAAATGTAAGCCATGCAGGTCGTTGCTCCAGCGCATCGCATCAAATTTTCGTAATTAAAATGAAGGGTTTCGTTATTTCCACGCATATATATCACTCTATTAATTACTTTATTTTCTGCAGCAAAAGTCCAAACTCCGGCAATCAGTGACTGCAGATACTGGCAATAATAAAAGTAATTATTTGTTGAAGTAATGAAGCGAAGCCTCAAACAATGCGAATCGTTGAAGTGAAAAATTCGTTCATTTAGTGGCAATCTATTCAAGTTTGTTAGCTGCTTTAAATAGGCGCGGCTAAAGTATAACTTGCACGATTGATGTATACAATTGTAGCGAGTTAAAATTGCAGTTAAACTGTGACCGCTGGTATGATCAGATGCATTTCCTATCAGTCGTAATTCAGTTGTAAAATACGGTCTGGATAATTGTTATTATAATTATTAATATATCGAATAATTAATTGCCCTGTTTTTAATTGCCCTGTTCATGATTGGCTTTAAAGCCAATCATGAACAGGGCAATTATTTAGAACCCAAACAATGAATGAGGCAGACATCACAAAATCATGACGGGACTTGTGGCCCTGTCATAATGTCAATGAATGTGGCAGACTGTCAATGAATGTGGCGGACTGACAATGAATGTGGCGGACATCACATATCACTGCGGGACTTGATATCCCGTCATGTGACATGACGGAAAAAACACATATAACAATTCAATGTGCAGGATTCGTTCCTATCCTCACCCAGTAATTTAAAAACCTATAGCCATAAAATCGCACTTTGAAAATTTCATGGTAAAACAGGTAAGTTTTTCGCTCCCAGCTTCATTTTTCTGTTCCACATAGTTGATCACTAAAGGTTTTTTTTTAATTTTGGTTCTTCATGGTCTCAGCGCATGTAAATAATTCTAGTAAAGACAGACATAATCTTCAATAAAAATGAAAATATTAGGGTCACTAATTTGGAGGAGACTAACCGCGCATTCCGAACGGAATGTCGCCTGAACGTAACTTGTGTCCAAAGTTAGCGTCAAATACGTAAAGCTATAACGTTCTTCAAATAAAACGGGGTTTGATACAAGATTAAACGAGGATTGCTCCAAAAAAAAAAGCAACAAAATCTTATCAAGATTATTGCGATTTCATGCTTGTGTTGCCAAATCCAGCACCAAATCAATCGAAATGTGAAGAAGAAAAATCGTCTGTAGGTACATAGTTTAATTTGGAAATCGTTGAGAAGGTCGAGAATCTTGCAGATTATTTAAGACAGTGGATACATTGATAGTCTTCAATATTAGCGGTAAATACTTGCTTAGAGCGTATAAATAAATCGTTAGTAGTATAGACACAGGGTTCATGATATTAATTAAAATCCTTTGTGGGTGAGCATCACCTTGTTGGGGAGTTTCCCGATCAACAATTTCCGACATAGAAGCACATTGCCTATCAAAATCCACATCTAACTTTATTCACCCAAATATATTGACAATATGTTATTTATAACGAATATAATAAAACAATTGATAATAATAAATATTTCGCTTATATAAGGCCAACCTAATTCGGTATTATCATCAGAACTAAAATGTTTCCTGTAGGAGACTTATATAAAATTTAAACAATAACTTTTGCGGACACCTATAGCTGAACAAATGCACATTACAATAGTTTAACGATAAATTGGCACAATATCGCATGGAAAAATTCAATCTCCCATTATTCTTAGAATAAATCGCGCAGGAAACATTAGCAAAATAATAAACATTAGTATTAGCAAGATAAATAATTAATCACGTGCAGGAAACATTAGTAAAATAAGAAATCACTCTATATGGATAAACTAGATGCACAAATCAGGGTTCCTAAGTCCCCCTAGTCAAGCGTCTGCGTCATTAAAATGCCTCAGTGCTATCCATCTGCGGTTGTACGCCACAACATTTGAGAGTTGAATGTTGAGCAAATAGTGAAAATCTCTTACTAGCTAGACAGGTGACTCCACCTGACGAAAGCGTCTCGAGCTAATAACTTTACGTGATTTGTCCTCCAAACCATAAATTATAGACGTTTGCTATATTCATGGATAATTTCCTAACATTCCATTTTCAGAGCATTTTCTCATTTATTGAAAAAAGGCGCTATTGGGCTCGCCATGTCCGTCCGTCTGTCTGTCCGTGACTTCACGTTTTCGTCGACGAGAAAATGCGCGCTCTGTCACTCACTTCAGTGAGCACTAAGTTATACATTTTCCTTATCCGCACGCCGTATAAAACAATATAGCAAAGACGGCATTTCCGTTTCCCGTAACATCAAAGACATTAAATTTTTGCAGGAAACTATTTTGTCTTCCCGCATAGCATAGCACGCGGTTCGCGATAAAAGATCCATTGCGTCCCTTATGTTAAAATATACGCAACGGAATTTTATATAATTTAATGAATATATATTTTATTTATATATATATATATTATTGATATATAATACGGTAATATTTATATATAGGTAAAAATATTAATAACCTAATCAAAGTCAAAATTTAAAATTTTCCGATTCTATGGATCGTAATCGTTATCGTAGCCCAGTCGAAAATGCCCAACCTTTTATACTCTTGTAATTATTGTAAATGGATAGGTTTTAAGGTTACGGTATCTTTCTTTCAAATCTTAATCTCGTTCGTGTATCTTTCGATGTTCTGATCATATTGTGCTTACATTCTTTATATTTTTTAAACTGATGATGAGCTGGTCTCCGAAACATTTTCTCTGCTTTAAAAATCATGCTGAATTCAAAGCTTCCGATTCAAGATTCAAGCTGACTAATGATCAATCAATTCGATTCAAGGTGACTAATGATATCAAAAATTTTTATATGAGAGATTATTGAGCACAAGTAATTTTTCATGAAACGACGCTCAAGTACATTGAAATTATACAACTTTAGCTCATTGATCGTCGAAACAAAAATTAAATGATCTAACACATTTGATCTACACATATTTAGAATCCGTTAACAATACAATTGTTAAATGTATTTAATCACATTCTTGAGCAATTCTCAAAGAAAATTACAATATTCGTAACACAATAAAAGTAATCACAATAACCACGCTAACATTGCGCTCCCACACGACCGACCTACGTAAAGCCCCGGCAGTGATCTCGACGGCCAATATCGCGGGCCGGGTGGTCACGATAGCGTTTCGTCCGCAGCGGTCGACGCGTCCATTTGCTTATCCTCGAGTTGGAACTTGAGGTCTCTGCCGCGGCGTCCATCGCAGACAAGTTGTGGGGGCGCCTGCTTCTTATAATTTGCGCCCAGTTGTTCTTAAACTCCAGGTGACGGTAACGACTGATGTAGGAGGGCACCTCGATGAAGGAGGCGTTAATTTTCACATCTTTCGTCGATTTTATATTCAAGGCACTGCAGTTGGAAATGCATCTGCTTCCATCTGCAAACCAATGAAAATAATTAATTCAAATGCAACCTCAAGAGAAGTGCAGGTAACAATTTAATTCGCAGATTAATATAAACTGTTTTGGAAACATAAAAAATGTAAAATATATCAAATTTAATGTAAGTTTGAAATGAGAAGATAATACTCTAATTTAAATGAATAAATCAACAAAAAACGGTAAAATAGGTCACCAAGAAATAATTTCATGCAAAAACTCGACTTGCTTATCCTGCACTAAGCCGGAAAAATAATTTTACTCGAAAACAGAAGTCGTCAAATTATTTTCCAGGATGCTCTGGTAGTTTGCAGCATTCATCCTACCATCTATAAGTGATAGGTTTAATTTTAATTAAGAATTTAATTTCTTAATTTTAATTAAGATGTTATGCGGTCTCCTGGTCTGAACAGTTCTTCAGATACAAATATTAAAATACAATTTAAATCTCTTATTTTTAACCATAATAAAAACAAATACGGAATAAATTATTTGCTTGGAGTGCTCTAATAGAGCCATAAGTGATGAATAATGTTATGTTTAAGGATTATGTTGTCATAAAAATGGTCATTTCATTAAAAGAAATTTAGATCCACTTCCAGCCACAAATGTCTCACCTGTCAGGGCGTTGATGGCCGTAGCTGCGCAGCCGACAACCTGAATCGTCAACAAGATCGTACAGAATTTCATGTCGATAATTTGGGCAGGTTCTTGCAGGTTAACTGCGGTGTATTTATTGACACTCAAAACCCAGAACGTCGGGAGAGCGTAACGGCAATTACAGGAATCATTGTTTGGTATCCAAGTTACCATGCAGCCAGTCCATAATAATGATATTCATTCACTTTGATTCTCCATTACATGAAGGTCAAATTTTATACCAGTTTATTTCCTGAGGAGTTGAATGCCACTATACGAACAATTTAGGGTAGGTAACAATTTTTGAGGTAATTTTCCAGTTAAACACACAGTTTCATTTAAATCTCTCATAACTACAGGCATATGAAATCTTATAGGCGAGCTAGGCCAAGCAAGTGGCCAATAACAATTTTCATTTCTTCACAGTCCCAAGACGATGAATTTCATTGTACTGTCACTGATTTTACAAGAAGCTGAATTAATCTGGAATAGGCAAGCAAGCACAAGCATCATTCAGGCGTCACCCTTTGACATAACAAATAAATCATGGTATAAAATAGATGATAAATCATGGCACATAGATCACACAGAAGATAAAAAAATATCCGCTTTTCTTCGCCCGGTGCACCCGTAACCTCTGTCAGTGGATACATTGATAGTCTTCAATATTAGCGGTAAATACTTGCTTAGAGCGTATAAATAAATCGTTAGTAGTATAGACACAGGGTTCATGATAAACAATATTCGTAACACAATAAAAGTAATCACAATAACCACGCTAACATTGCGCTCCCACACGACCGACCTACGTAAAGCCCCGGCAGTGATCTCGTAAACCTCGGTGAGAATGAGGCGTAAAGAGCAATATTTTGCGCACGCACAAACCTGGGCAAATTCTCAGATAATCACGCTGCATTACTTCTAGCTTTATCGCTGCAATACAAGCAAGAAACAGAAAGAGTCATTTCCGACTCCCGGAAGTCTCTAATGGAAGCTTTGTTCCAAAGAACACGGAAAAGATTGCTCTAACAACAATAGAAAGTGTGGCTAGGAGCATTTTAACATCAGACCTTCTTTCATTGAGATGCTGATCGAGATGCTGATAATGATGCCCAAGAGGATGAGCAAGATGCATGCTAAGTCGGGAAAAATTTTCGCGTTTCAATGCACGCAATAAAATGTTTTTTTAATCACATGCATAAATCTGACAAATTAAATTAAACTGTAACATTGCATTGCAGTTTAAATATTGGCAGCAAAATAGCATTGAATTTGCAATGGAGTTAGGAAACCACTGAGCCGTTCCCACAGTCGTTAACACTGAACATTCACTCTGTCAAAGATATTAAGTGACGTACGGTACTGAATACGAAAATGAAAATATCGGTAACTCCATCATTGACAAACCCTCCTACAAATTCTTATATCAGCATCAAGTTTCCTCCAAAAACTAATCTTAACTATAAATAAATTGAAAATAGGGTGATATATCTTAATTTACGGACCAAAAAGCGCCTTTAGAGTTGTTATAACCTATCTTGCATATATATATATATATATAGAATGTGTTCAGAAAGCTACGTTTTAATACGGTATTGATTACAGAGACGAACTCACGAAATTTGCTTATTCGAACTTAGCCCATAAGAAATAATTCTGACCGGAGCGATTTGTCAAATGATCTTCGTCATGAGCTCTCTGGGACATTAACTTTTCACAACAGCAATTACATGGATGGATAATTTATACTCAATAGCTGCTTGAAATTTACCGTTTTCAATTTAACGTATTTAACGTAATAATACTCTTTTGGCAGATCATGGCCAAGTGCGTCTTCCCCAAGACAGAGAGGTTTCACGATTCGTGTTAGGACTTAGGACTCAGGAGTAAACCAACAGCTATTTATGATGTGTTATTTAAATTGCATTATGAGCTGCTCGATCCTTCCGGAAAACTAAGGAGGTCCCTTTAGGTATTTCTTTGCATCTGATCAAGAATTTCGGCATTCTGAGCCTAAAAGCTTAAAGGTATGGCCGAATTCACAGAGGCAGTCACTGCAGCTCAAGGTAAAAAAATTTTGTAAAGAACTGTGTCTAAATTTGTCAAAGAATTGAAAAAAAAAAATTCATGCAATCAGTTTTCACAATTACTTCCTCGCACAAGACAAAAAAAAAAATGGCAAGCCTTTACAGCAACTCAGTATTTCCTGATCCATATAAGTTTCAAAACTTGAACAGTCAATTCATGATTGTGTACCAACACGAGTATATACTTAGCTGTAACTAAATAGCAGGTGACGATGCTTGCAAGTGTAAGTCTAAAACAACTTAACGAATTGGCAATTGAGTAAAAAAAACTGCTGGGCACCAGTTTGCTGTAGGTACGTCGAAATTCAGAATTTCTTGTCGGATAATCAAGAACTATACTACTATGAGGTCATAAATTCAACAACGTAGGCATCAAGACAAGCCAGACACGTCATCACCTTCTGCGGGAGCTGTAGGGCGAGATGCTAACCTAACCTAACACTCGAGATGATGCCACGGGAGCGGGAAATGTTTGTGTCTAGTCATCACTGCGTCTCAATTACGATCCTCTAACTGATCCTGGACGTTACAGAGGCTCAGTGCACAAGATAGCAGCTCCAACTGACTCGTAATGCATGGCAAATGAGAGCATAGACTGGTTCACACAGATAAAGAACGAGACAAAAACGAAATACGATTCTAAAGTTCAAAGAACGAGACGAAAGTACGAAGAAGCAATAAAGTTCGAAGTGTGAGTTTAAAGTACGATAAAAATATCCAAGTCTAATTTAGCTAAATCCATGCTCATACCTGTTAGTGGAGCTATAAAGTATATAGTTAGCGAGATTTGCTCATGGATAGTTGTTAGAAACATAATACCTACAGGGAAAATTATTTTATAATGTGTTTTGAAGTTTGCTGTACAGTAATGATGGCTATGTTCTCAAAATAACTATCATTTCATAGTTTGTAAAATAAAGCTCGTCAGAGTGAACAGACGCCTGATTTCGGACAGGCTTCCCATGCCAGGAAATATTTCGACAGCGCTGCCTTCACTAAGGATTTCTCATCGGCTTCTGCGCTCGGGCAAACTAGCCCCGAAAAGCAATTTTCTGCCCATCTCCGTCCTGGGCCGCCGGAACTGCTTTAATCTGCAGAGCTGCGCGTATTTCTTTGTTTCGGACATTCTGCCAGCCTAGAATGCGAATTTAAACTGAAGATTGAGAGGAAATAATGTTGGAAGGCACGAGATTTGCGACAGCTAGATGCAAAACGAAATTCGCAGCACGCCTACAGCAAATTGGATTTAATAAACTTAGTTCTGTTGCGCGTGACTTAGGATGAAAAACGTTTCAGAATTTGTCCTGCAGAACATTTATCTACAGAACATAGATACAAGCTAAAATCCATCACAAATGCATCTATTGTGCGCTGAATAGTTTTTTTAGATCTTGCCACAATAGCAAGGGAGCTTTTCGGGTTAACTGTAATGCATAGATGATATTCATCGGAATAATGATAACGGATGAGCTTGGAGTAGAATGGCTAAATCATGTAGAATTGAAAGGACTTGATCACTTCTGACACGTTTTGAAAACCTTAATCAAACACCATTTTCTCTCAATACATTTCAAATTATTAGATTAGTATAACAAGACTTTACTTGGAGCTGCACAATAGTGAAGACGAAGAGGAAAGTAAAGTTTAGTCTGAACTTTTTCATCCTCGTGGAACCAATATTGGCAGTTGGGTTAACAAACTCTAGGCAGGAAATCGCCCATTGAGCCCAGCAGAGGTATTTGATAGAGAGCACGAGGAACTGAGAATAAATAACTAGTACGTAGTAGTACGGTAGTACCTACTTCTAAACATTTTATTAGCTTGTGTTTACTCTCTAGAAATACTTAAGAGGTAATGCTGAAATTTTTACACTAACCAAATACCCTTGAAAATGGAAATTACGTGACAATAGTAAAAATAAATGAAAATATGAACGAATAGCTGGATGAAAGAAGAGCTCTAACAGGCAGATATTTTGGGCAGAAATATACCTACTTATTTATTCTCTTGTCACGATCAAATTGAAAATAGACACAAAATATAATACCCGATACCAACGCGGATACCTCAATATTATTTAGGAAACCACGAATCAGCTATAATGGGTGAACATTTACCCTGCGTAGTGCGTACCTAGTAACCTACTAAGTGACTAACTACACACTACCTGACTACCCTGTACCTGTAGGACAGCAGACTGCAGAGCCCCTCTTCAATCTTTGAACGGAAACTTTCAAGCCGAGTGCCGGAAGCTAATGAGCATGGGGAGTCAATCGATTTTTAATGCAAGATGAAAACTAAGAAAATTTAGTGTCCGTACGTAGCTACTACTTAGTTACTCATTTCTACTTGTTTCTCAAAAAGATACAATATCTGTTTTTAAGATCTTGAACTGATTAAAGGACCACATATAACAAAATAACAGTCCAAATAGCCTGACATCTTCCCCACGGGCCCACAGATCCCAAGCACGGATAAGAATGCTCGTAGAATAATTATTGCAATAATAATTCATGTAGAATGAATAGATAAAAAATTACAAAAAATTAATTTACTTCAGTGGCATTCTACGAATAGCTAGGTACCGACAGAGCGTATAGGCGTACCTAACTGTTGAACTTGGGAGAAATTAATTTCAGTGTCAGCCAAGTCAGAGAACCAACCATAAAGATGATACCTAAGTAGATTTGCTAAGTCGTCAGTAAACAAAAATCAGAATGCAACTTAAAGCCACGACCAACATCATTCGATTATCAGAATGAAAAGACAGCATCTAGATAGGCTAACACGGAAATATTAAAGAATAAATTTCAAGAATCAATATAGGAATAAAGGACGTCCAAACCCGATGTCGGATCATTAGAGGAGCGTAGACTAGATAAACCATCAAAACGACAATGATTAGGTACGTACTTAGGTTAATTCACATTTACGGGATACGGCATGTCATGAACGCCCAATTTCTATTTTTGCTTACACGTAAATAATACGTCGTTGTCGAATTTCACGAAAGCATATGAACACAATGAATGATAAAGCAGTGAAGAACACCGAGCAATGAACGCCTTTTTTATTGAACGGACTGCGTTAGATAAAAAAAAACTCGTATGATTATTGCCATCACAGCTGATTGAGGCATTGAGCTTATCATGTCCACAATGGCCGAATTGAAAAATACCCATCAGTTGCAGCAAATATCATTCGAATTTATTTTTTGCTCGTAGCTACCTAAATAGCTTCGTACTTTTTTTGCGCAACAGCGACCATACCGTCAATTTGCTGCTATATCAATGATGCAGCACTAAGCTGGTTTCCAGTTCACTAGGGACACACAAGGGCTCTCACACTTACAACCTACTCCTCCTGCGGTCGGGCCGCGACTGTCGAGACTCGGAGCTCGAGACTCGAGACTCGACTCACTCAAGGGATGCGGTGCAATACCCGAATGTCGGGGTACCGTCCGTGCAAATCTGAAATTTATTTTTAGTGTTAGGATCATTAGGTATTACAATTAAATCGGTGGACGCAGACTAGAATAATANTCGAAATGAGAGTTGAATGGAATTTTGTTTTGAAATTTGAGTTGGTGTAGATTCATCTCTCAATTATTAATATTTTCTTTACTTCTACTATTTTCAAATTAATAATTATGATAATAAATATTAATATGCGTTTATCAACAAACAATGATTGAATATGAACACTAATTAACGTCAACAATTACCATCGTTTGGAAAATAGTGTAGGTTTTGGTTCAACGGATTTGAGGTAACGGGATTTTAAAAAATCCGGAACAACGCCGCGCTATAATTCGTTAAAACTCTGTCAGTGAAAATGGGTTTACGCTCGTATGTATGTTGGGCGCTGGTATCGTGGATACCGTCGCTGACTGGGTGCACTCTTCTGAAGGAATGAAATGGTTGCAACGTATTGAGCGGACATGCAGTATATTGAATATTACCAGTATCGCGATGCATTGGCCTCAATAATAGCTTTAAACAATTTCAAACTTTATATAAAATTACACTGCTGCACTCGTTGACTTGATTTATAAAGGAAATTACTGCAAAAAAATGCATTTGAACTCTACTCGGTGGTCGTTGCACAGTACAGGCGCTTGGAAAGCAGTATCCTGGAACATACGCAATAATTATTTGGGAGTCATATACGAAGTGTTCATGTGATGGCTGCAGGTCCATATATACCCGCTGGTCGATGTCACCAGTGATTCGAATTTTAACGTCTTTGAAATGCGGGCGAATCACACACGATTTCTGACTGTGAAATAATGCAATAGCTCAATTCCGAGCAAAATTGAAAATTATTTGTATTGGCAAGATCGGAGGCATTTTTGTGCCTGAAATCATGTATAACAGTGGAAAAGAATTTTGATAGACATTTGGATATCTTTCTGAGATGATTCGTTTGAAATTTTTACTTCTATGTAGACTTATTTGAATACCATCGAATAAACTATACTCAGGAGAATTTTCAGAATGTACGTAGGTATAAAAATTGATTTTTTTTCGTTCCAGCAGTTTTTATTGATTATTGAACTAACGAGCCATTTTTGAATCATTAAAGGTCAAACTTTTCGCTGCTTAATAAACAGCTTCAACTGCTATACATATTTAAATGCAGTCTTAATGAGCTGCATCTTGAGAGAAAGTAAATGAGGATGTCCCGCCAAAATACCATGTTGACGAAAAATGTTCTGCCTTATCAGCTCAATAAAACTGTAAAAGAACCCGAGCGATGAGAGTTGAAGCAATAACTTTTATTGGTCCCGTCATGAGTTCAGGAAAGTCTAAAATTGCCGTCGTATTTGCATTTTTAACTTGAGTTTCTAGGGATTATTTGACATCGTCTGCCGCATTTCCATTAGAGTATTTTCTTTGGACCTTCGAAAAAGTCGTAATTAAGGCATCTTTCTACGTGGTTTTAGACGAAGGAATCCAAAGAAAATATTTGCATATTCTAATTTATAGGAAGTTTTAGAGTGACTTCAAGAGTTTTTGAACGACAATAATGTGCTTTCCTTGAAATGGTTCATAGATGAGAAAGAATTAATAGTTATTTTCTTCCGGTTTGAGCCTCCAGAGTATTGAAACCTGATAGATGACAATGTTGGAAACGCATAAATAATTTGTTTACCAAAATTTTGCTAGTCTGGATAACCTTGTACTGTACATATGAAATCGTGAATTCTTTGCGAGGTTTACTGATGGTGCAATTTTTCATTTCTTCAAATTTCATCTAAAAATTTTAATCTTTTATAGAGGGAGAAACCATGTGGAGCAGCAGTCACTATACTGGCCGCTTTAACGAAAACACAAGACTAGGTATTTATCACCGAAAGCAAAAATCTTGCTAATAACTGCTTTAGAAAGATGATTTTGCTAAAGATCTTAAGTTAGTAAGTAATTTGGCTAAAATATTTTCTTTATTTTGAACCAGCAGTTTGAGATTTAATCTATGCGAATGATTTTAGGAGCCGACTAAGATTTTCCCTGTGGGCAACCAGAATTTCTCAATTGAGATTCTGTTGGTATATATGCATAAAAGGCCTTATTAGTGGCCTTATTTTCACTTGCTCCTTTTGTTAGGGGAAGTTTATAGCGCTGAAATTTCCTTAGTGCGAAAAAGTTTTTCCGTCTTCTTAAATTGGATAGTGTAACATATGCATTGCATGTTGGTGAGATGGACTGCCTGGCATGCTTGTAAAATTGTATAGTGCACACTTCACTCAGCATGAAGTTCTACCTCTAAGATAATTATTCAAATTTTTACATAATGGGAATTATCCAATGTCGTCTTACGCATTTCGAAAAGAGTGGAACGTAACATGTTGTGCACAGTTGATTAGTTCAGCCTATTATATTTTATATTTCAGGATATTTTAATGTTTGAGTCTGTATCCTTGTCTCTGTGCTCGTTCCAAGACTCACTTAGTATATTATATATTTTACAAATAATATTATATATTATCGCCATTTTCATATTGTAGTGTACCAACGTGTTTGAGTTTAATCCTCGAATAAATAAATTGCATCTAAAAAAGGCGCCATTGTGCTCGTCATGTCCGTCTGTCTGTCTGTCTGTCTGTCTGTCCGTCCGTGACTTCACGTTTTCGTCGACGAGAAAATTCACTCTCTGTCACTCACTGCAGTGAGTACTGAGTTATATTTTTTCTAACTTGGCAACACCGCTTAGTAAGAAGTTTACGTTACTCTCAAAGTAAGTCTTTTATCATTATCATCCGGGTAATCTTCATAACAGGTTATAATTAGTTATAAGCTCTATTGGTCTTTGTTATTTGTTATACAGAATCATACTTAAATTGAATTAAAACTTTGAAATTTCCGTTCTGAATGTAAATCAATTGGATTGACAAATGAAAATTTTTATCATGTCATAGCTACTGTACTAGTTTTTAAAATTCATCATTTTATAACGGAAGTCAAATAACTCTCAGTGTTTTTTTACAGGCTGCTCTATTACTGGCAGACCTGGTATATTAATTAATCTTGCAAACGAGTAACTCTTCTTGGGCAATAGTGAAACATTTTTTTATGTTCTTCTATTTGAGTAAAATCGTAAAGCCGATGTTTTCGCGATAACGTTTACGCCACAAATACTCACTTTCCATGAATTAATAGAACCCTCTCCTCAAACATACCTTCGCCTCTCTTGAATAAAGTATGCATAAAAAATTACATTTAGAAATTGAAAATGGTGATGGCTTTAATTCATTTATTTATGTTATGTGATATGAAATTCTAACCGACGCACGACGGACAGAAGTGCTATAAAAGATAAAACCTTTAGATGGTTGATAGAATTTAACAGCAGCTTTCACAGAATGTATAATTGTGTTACAATTAAAATTGCAGGCAGAACAGAGCTACCGGAAATTGTCGGACATTGAGCTAAGCCAGCGGCTTTGAAGCTGTCTATGAACGAATACATTAATTGGTGCAGCTACAGCGCTGCTGGCAGACGATTCATCAAAGATTAGAGAAAGCTCGTGGCTTGTGAGAGATTTTCTCCCGGAGCAAAATACGATATCAATTCAGCACTCCAGTGAAAATTACGTGTTGTACCCATAAAAATATTGTTCAAAGTCAAACGCAGTTTTACTTAGTGGAAAAGTTTATTGATTGATTCCCAATTTGTTGTTATGACTATATTTTAATGTTGAAAAGTAGTTTTGGTATATTTATGGGTATAGATTATAGTCTAAATTCAATGCTAATATCGTAGTGATACATCAATACGATCGTTACAATTCCTTTGTAAATAAAAATAAATTAATTAACTTAAGTAAGAAAGCTCATTGACTTCGGAAGAACCTTAAAACATTAATAGGCGTTGGCCGTTTCTAAATTTTCTTGCATGTTGGAACTTCATATATAGAACGTATTGGTATTTTTCTGCGGTTGTATGTGTAGTGTATGTGTGTTAGTGTAGTGTATGTGTATTAGTGTAGTGTATGTGTATTAGTGTAGTGTATGTGTATTAGTGTAGTGTATGTGTATTAGTGTAGTGTATGTCTAGTTGATGTCTAATAAGAGCTCAGAGACAACGCTGAGGTGAGAGTTGCTTGTCGCCAAGCAGCGCCGCTCATTATTTGCCTCTCTATGTCAGGTAGCAGCCCCAAGAGTAGGAGAGGCGTGTGTAAAATTTCCTAGTTCAACATTAACACATCAAAAGTTATTATATTAAACAATTTAATTCAGAGGTAGTAATTATTCAATAAATTGATAATTTTTTATTAACTTGTAACATCTTAGACCTCTAGTCTATACTTGAAATTGACCTCCTTTAACTGCGGGTCAAGGGATGCAAATTAATAAAAAAATTGTGTCATCTGTGAAATTCTACAAATACCCAAAGCACCAAACAATTTGTTGTTTGAAATAATCTGTTTATTGCTTTGCTTTACTTGCATCAATATTTATTAAAGAAAACCGTAGTTAAACTTTAGAACATATACCATGCACAGATGTTTTATAACTCAAATTTCCATGCTTTATAATCTCTCACTTCTAAATTATTCCCCACTCCATTGCGATTGACTTCGGAGAAGAGTTATGTGCTTCCATCGGATTAAAAGAAGAAAAAACTGAAAAATATGTGTGTATTGTATAAAGCACCTTAATTTATGTAGATTTAATTCAATTTTCATTGCAATTCTTCTTCAATGTGTTTTACACAAAACGATATGCCATTCTGAACAATAAACTTTGTTTCTACCACTTCTCACCCACTGAATTATTCATTCAGTTAGAAATAACAATTCGGTGACCAATTTGTCGACTTGCGTGGCACAGAGCGTGGCACACTGAGCCATGGTATACAGACCGCGCGCGCGGATGTCCGAGACAAATGATTCAGAAACGCAAACGGTGCTGCCATCGGGGCTTGGAATTGTCACACGATCATTTAAGCGTCCGAGAATAAGAATTGAAGGACGGTCCTGAAAGGAATATATCTTCGGTAAACTCTTTCACTTTCGGGTATTTATGTAGGGGACAGAGCGCCCGGCACAGTGTGGAACGACGGCAGGATTGTACTGTACAGTGTTACAAAGATCTAGGTATTGTTACAGATTTTATTTATTATTCCTTTTGATATATATAAGATGAAGATCATGATTCACTACAACGATTTAATTCCAAGTTCGTGGACGAAGTAATACTGAGAAGCAGTCACAGGCCCAAGCAGTGATGGCCTGCCTGGGCTTTACGACACAAGTTTGAGTTGAAATGAGTATATCAAGAATTTGCCGGCTGGCTCAGAAGTTGGCATTGATTCTCAATAGTGCACGGTCTGGAGGCCATCACAGGATAGAGGAATGTCGCTGCAGAAATTCCTTTAGCTTGCTTGTCTGAACTTGGTTGTAATTCCGTGGTAAGTTTTAGCTTCGCAAAAATGCAGTGCTTTATTCTTGCCTTATGAGCTAACATGTCAATCACCTATAGAAACATTGCCTAGAAATTGGTTGCTCACAGGTGGAATGCTTAGTACCGACATGGTCTAAGGCTCGGTCTTTCTCTACTTTCGAGTGTTTCCAATCTGTGCCTTCTAAAATTTAATTTACAACCTTACATACACACAAAAATGAGGTTACCGAATTGGCATTTAATTATTATAAAAGGATTTGGTAAGCTAATGAAACGCCGGAAACTGTATCGTTTATTACCGCGTGGCCGAGTTTCAAATTTAGATTTTAATCATGATGAACTGAGAGTGCAGAGTATATTGAAGATGCATTTAAGAGAGGAAATCGTACATCATTTTTAATGTAATTTGAGACCTTAAAAAAAGAGAGACTCTTGACGTTGAGACTTTTCATTAGGAAATTTTATATTTTTCGAATTTTGGTTTGTCATCTTAGTTTTAGAGTTTAGCGAAGGAAATATGTGAAATGTTTAAGGTTCGGCGAATATTGTTGCATAAAAAGGAGGTGTATGCAAAGATAGGATTCGATCTAAATTTGTAAATACAGAGTGCGAATTGTTTTCCAGAGGACAAATGGTAACTTCATGAATATTTAAATAGATTAATTCAAAAATAGAATTATTTTTACAACAAATGATTTCATTCTTTCTGACGTGGTTTTATTTCACGAACAAAAAACTCTTTGAATTTTTTATTTCTGGAGAAGCGGATCAGAAAACGGCTTGACATCGAAGATTAACCAGGAATATAATCGAAGACTCTATATGATGATTGTAACGATCGCGAATTACTGATCCTAAGTCACTGGCGATTTCCCGACCGTTTGATGTTAGCCAAAATAAAATATAAACGTCATACATATCTGCAATAAAGTGTGAAAAGATTTCAAACTCTTCTTCAAAAATAACTTTAATATTTCTTTAAAAGATTCTTGAGAATACTTTTCAGTTTCAAGTCGAAAAGTCGTTCGTAAGTTCCTTCATGCTGTTTAAATTCCATGGAAATTAGCCTGTCATCGGACTGACTCTTATATATGCTAGAGATAACTAAATAAAAGCAATAAGATTCACATATAAAGATCTTGAACCAAATATGACAGCATGTTGCTCTCTATTGATGGATTGAATTATGAATGCCGTTAATTTTTTATTTGCGACTACATACACAAACTGAACAACTCGAGGGGCTATTTGCGGCAGAGATCTTCCCTCAAGGCCTCACGTATTCCCAGAGACGAGCCGTCGTCGCTTCAGATGATGACAAAACTTTTCAGCTCGTACCGCAAAACTTTTTCCAAGTTCCGACAATTTCTCGGCTAGAAATTCTTACTCGACAACGTCCGGTAATATATTATGCAAAAACATCACCCGAAAAATTTGGAACTTTTTTAGCTCAGCTATCTCATTAGGCTTTTTAAATTTTAACATCGAGTGGATGAGCTGAGATTTGAGATGCCACTGCGATTTGAAAATTTTTTATTTTCCCTGAATTACCAATTTTTTCTCGGAATGAGTGGATAAACTTATTATTACGTTTATATAATAATGAATTGATTCAAAGTAATTTTTATTTCACAAGAAGAGCCCAATTTGCGACAACACTGCAATCATTTTATGGGTGAATTCGTTGAATTAGTTTTTAATTGAATTGAACACTACAAGTATGTGTTCAAGTAGTCTCGTATTTAAACAATCATTATTTCAGTAGTATCATCAACTCCTGGCACTGAGCCACCAGTTCCAGATTTCACTGCACTGTGACTTCAGAAAGAAAAAACAATCAAAACATCCATAAGTCTGTAATGAATCCTTGAAAACCTCAAAATCTCATTCAAGTAATTAAATTCTGTTAGCGTCAGGTATTAAAGTTAATACGTTTCGAGGTTTGGGGGAATTTTCAAATTGAATGAACTGACACTCATGAACTGACAAATGAAAAATGAACTGACACTCATGAAATTTGAAGTCCATTTTTTCCGCTTTAATGTGAGTAAATTTTTAGATTAGGGGATAATTTTAAGTTGAACCTTTTCTTTAAAATTTTTATACTAATTCTATTTTAGGAACGTCGAAACTGACGCTCGTGAAACTTGGACAGCATTTTTACCGTTTTAAAGTGAATAAATTTCAAGGTTTGTTGGGAATTTTGAGGTGAATTTGATATTATTGATATATGCTAATTTTATTTTAGGAACGGCTGAACTGTCGCTCGCGAAATTGAAAAAGCATTTTTATCGTTATAATGTAAATAAATTTTTAGGTTATAGGAGCAATTTGACAGGTGAATTAAAAAAATGTAGGTATCATGCCAATTCTATTTCAGAAACGGCTGACCTGACAGTCATGAATCTGAAAATCTGAACTGGTTGAAATAAAGACATAAAATTCATGCAGCCTCTGCACCACAGGAAAGCGAATAAAATCTTTGTGTTATGTGTTATTTGGTGATGAATCATTCAACTTTTAACCGGGAAACAAATTTAGGAAACGGCTGATCAGAAACAGTCGAAATTGAAGTTGAAAAGTTATTCATGCTGATTTCATCCCAGAAATGGCTGAACCGACACGCGCAAAATTTGAACCGCATTCTTGCCGTTCAAAAGATAATAAATTTCTTGGATTAGGAGAATTTAAATTTGAATGCCAAAAGATATTTACTTAAACAGCATTTGAACATGCAACCATTGCTGAATCATGAACGTTAATTACCAAAAAAAGAATTTAGAAACGGCTGAATAGTTAAGTTGGAGAGCCTAATTTTGGAACGACCACATTGGCATCTGTGCCATTAGTGTTCCCGCTGCACAGTTAGGAGGAGAATGAATCTCTTGAGTTAGTTGTTATTCTGTGTTGATTTATTGTCGTTATCACCGAAAATCCCAAATTATGAATTGGTTGAACTACCATCAATAAATATTATTTATAATAATTATATTTCAGAAATAGCTGAACTGACACTCGTGAAATTTGAACATCATTCTTCCTCTTGTGAGAAGAATAAATATTTAGGTTTGAAAGAATTTTCAAGCTGAACATAAAAAGTTATTTATTTGAACAGCATTTGAAATTACATCTCCTGTTGAACGTGAATGTTGTTACCGAAAATTCAATTTTGAAGCGGCTGAAGTGACCTCTAGTCAAATTTGAGAAATAAATTTTGGATTGTCTCATTGATATCTACACTAGTAACGTATTCACTGCGCAGTTAGGAAGTGAATGAATTCCTCGAGTTAATTGATATTCGGTGTTTGAATCATTGTACTTACCTCTGGGAAGTACTACCATCAATAAAATTCGTCCAGCAGTTGAGAAGCGAATAAAATCCTCCAGTGAGATGATATTTGGTGTTGAATCACTTGACTTTTAAACGGAAAACTCCTTTAGGAAACGGCTGAACGGAAAGAGCTGAAATTGAAATTAAAGAGTCATTCATATTTATACTATCATAAAAACAACTGAACTGACACGAAGAACTGACTGAACTGACACACAACAACTGAACTGACACGAAAAACAACTGAACTGACTATCATAAAACAACTGAACTGACTATCATAAAACAACTGAACTGACTATCATAAAAACACTGAACTGACTATCATAAGAACAACTGAACTGACACGCGTGAAATGCACGCCTGAGTAACCCCCTTTATATTTTTTTCGATTCTAGGTACTAAACAAGCAAACAATCAAACTTTCACATATCTCTATCTCATTATTGATGAGATAGAAAATATAATAATAGAGAGAAAAGGGATTAAAATTGGTACTTTTTTTTGACTGGTGTAATCATACTAATTGAATAGGTAGCCGGGAAAGTTTGTATGCTTGTTTGAGTGTTTGACACAGCGCACTGCGAATAGAAATAAGTAAATATAAGTCTTAGATCAGTTGATGTTTTTGACTTGTGTGTATTGCGCAGACATTTATTGCGCAATATTGCGCAGACATTTAAGAAATATTTTAAATATTTCTTAAATGTCTATTAAATAAATATTTATATATAAATAAATATACTAAATAAAATATTTATTGTGCAGACATTTAAGAAATATTTTAAATGGTTAAGTTTCTTTGCCGCAGGCAGACCTGTTGAATTGATGCGTTTCATAATGCATGAAAGAGTTGCTAGTTAGACTTATTTTTATTTACTAGTTTCAAGCGCATCGCATTTTTTCTGCATTCACCTCATTAAAATTCTGTGATCAGATATAAATCAGAACAGTCTATCTCATTAACTTTGGTAATTATGACCGCTTGTTGCTGAAAATGCAGGGATGATGATAAATTTGTCGCTTACATTTTGTTTGAAGTTTAAAATAATTAGTAAAAAAGAGTATTGACGAGCGCGTATGTACGTTACCTGTCGTGCCAAAATAGTAAACATTATATTTTTTTAGTACTGGGATCTCGACATCGCCAAACGGGCTTATAAAATTAATTCAAATAAATTCAATATAATTTGGAAATGTTAACCATTGAATTAGATAGATAACAAAAAAACAAATTTTCATTCCGATTTCAAAACGAAGGTTAAATTCGTTGTTCACTTTAGTAATCATGGATCATTATTGAATTAATTACAGTGAGGCTAAATCATTAAGTTAAATTCCATCAACGGCTACGGGCATACAGGCAATGAAGCTTTTTTTGATTGCATATTGCAAAAACCATTGCCTCGTTTTTGATTGCATATTACGCTATGAAAGAACTTAATAATATTTTTATAAACAGGAACGTTGAGATGCTTGTGTGTGGAGATCTTATGCATTTTTTTTTTTGCTTCACAAGAAAATTCTTTGTTGCAGATGCAGAACTGAATGGACATCGCCCGTACAGCTAACTCATTTTGGGTTGCTTTTCAAATGAACATATTTATTAAAAAAAACACGATGAAGCAGCTCTGGTTTCTATTTGAAAATAGTGACGACATGATCTTTTATGATTAAATAAACAGGAATGAAAAACAGAAAAACAAAATGGAATCGATTTTTAACCAGTAATATTAATAATAATTATAATATTGATAATAATCCTAATAATAACAATAATGTTAATATAAATAAAAGTAATGTTAATTCTATTGATATTATTGATAATAATAGAGAGAAAAATGTTGACATTTGATACTTTTTTTGACTGGTGGAATCAACTTTTTGAAATTTCTCGGCAAAGTATATCACATTAATCCAATAATGTCCCATTAAATTACCTTCAAATTTCTTAACGCCGAAATGCTATTGAGAGCAGCTCTTCTCGCTCTCATATTAAGTGCTTCAAATGCTCTTCAATATTAATTGAATCTCGGCTATTTTGCCATGCAACTTTGAACGAATTTCCTTTAGTGATCTCCGTTCTCTAATTGTTGACGATCAGGTTTTTCGAAAACATCGCCAAATTGGCCCGCCAGATTATTTAACCAATTTAGGTAGGCTTAGCAACGTATAAAACGGACGAATTTGTCTGCTTCAGAATGAAGAGATTTGATAACAAATCCTTACAAGAGTCACAACACATCAATATAAGGATCAGGTGCTATTAATCTCCAGCTAATATAATTCGATTATTCGAGGTTTGGGAGTAACAACGTTTCTGAGCAAAGATGAGGATGAGACGATACCCCTGGCATTCATCTCTTCGCTCTGCATGATGACTTTCTCTCGGTCGAGGTACGAAGCTTGGCTCGCAGAAGCTGTAAATGATTAAAATATGACTAAAAATAAATAAAATATTAACAGAGACTACTCTGCCACAAGCAAATTGATTGATCAGTGTTATTTGGAAGCAGCATCTCTGTGATGGAGCGCCTCTCGTAAATGCGCCGTCTCACTATTAAAAGCACCGATACCAATAGGACAAAATTTGTAGGAAATGGAGATTGGCACCGATACCAATAACACAAAAATTTGGAGGAAGTGGAGAATTTTACTCATTTGGATTTCAAACATGGCTTCCTAGTGTAAACAAAAAATTTCAAACTGGTTATTAATATATTATTAAAATCTTATATCCATTTTTTATTGTCAAATTTCGAGAATTGGAAGATGGTTATATATAGTGTTCGGCAGATGACGTCGAAAAAACAGGCAATCAATGATAAGTCTCTAGAAAAATACGTGCATCGATGCTGAGTCGCATGTGTAAATCGCATATAAAAAAATTAAGAAACTTGGAAGTATCCGTCCGTCATGAACGAATACTAATGTAACTGAAAAAAATTGATAATTTTGAATTGTGTGCGGCATGAAATTGAATCTGGGAAATTGGTTAGCGTATACGTGCGTAATTAACAACATTCGATAGCCAAAACCTTTGAATGAATTTTACATTTTATGTTGAGAGATTATTTAGGTTTTTACACGAAAAAACTATCCGTACATTTTTATTTTGCAGAGCCTATTGGCTGTTGCTCGTCAAAGATCGTGTGTGTCTCGACGACAAACAAATGTACATAGAAATGTATCAATTTATATTATATACATCATGACAACTTTGCTGCAGTAAAGAGTAATTTGCTGGAGCAATGAAATCCAGAAACTTTTCTTCATCGTAGCGTTCAAACATTAACTTGTATATCATGACGTTAAGTGTTCAAGTGCAGTGGCAGCGACTATAGAGAACAACGTTTAGTACCTTATGCATAACATCTTAACGCGAAGCAGAGGCAAATGATGGAACAACTGCCATTCTCTCGGACTTGAACTGCAGGTCTGGAGGCCGAACTTAGAGCGAAAGTACGTGACTCCACGACAATGGCATTCGAATGCTGATCGAGCCTCCATAATAATATTATTTATTATTTTATGTCGTTATCCGGCACGAACTACATGAGAATGATACAAGTGTACCGAAAACCGACTTTTACCGGCCTAAGTACCTGTTATTTAGTTTTTGTTAATTGCGATTCAAGTTGAATGGGCTTCAAACATTATTACACAGAGGCTCTCGCATTTGTTCTACATACCATGCTATGCACGCTGAATTTGAATTTTTACGCAATATTCTTTCGCTTAATGGATTTCCGGCAAGTTTGGTGTTTACCTAAATCAAGAAATTCATGTCGAAGCGTTTCAGTGAGGTTATTCCCGAGCGCGATAGTGGGTAAGTCATTTATTGTTCTTTTCCATACTTCGGCCCTGCGTCCGAAGCTATGTCAAGAGAATTAAAAGTCTTGCTCAATAGATACTTCCCATCAAATGTCACAATTTCACAATTTCTAAAGAAAGAACCGAAACAATTTCACAATCGGTTCTTTCTTTAGATATAAAGATATGCTCCCTGTTCATATGCGATCGTCCCTGGTTTATCGATGTTGTTGTGCACGATGTGCATCTGCTTACGTCAGGATGACGTCACGCAATCTTTATTCCAGGGTCGCTGAGCATAAGGGCGGGAGTTGTAGAACCGGACAGTTGCTATCGCGCCCCCCTCATTCGGCCGTGCGCGCTCACGCCGACCAGCGTGATGTCCTTGTTTCTGACAGTGACTTTAGGGTGTTAGCTTCCACCTCTGGGATTTCCGATTTGCGTTTTTTAGAATCATTGCATATTTTTAAACTTTTAAACAGTTTGAATTCAACTGTTAGCTCCTATCCCCTTGAAATTGTGGATAGATAGTTTTTTTTGTGCTCCGTCCATTATTTGTAAATTTAGGTTTTTAATTTTGTTCTGCGCTTTCACTGTATTAATTTGTGACTTCAAATTTGTGATTCTAGATTCTACGAACTGACGATGGAGCTGGTCCCCGAAAGGTTTTCTAAAAAGATATAAATTTTTCTGGACTATTCTTTGCATTTAAATTCTTAGTTAATTTGCGAATTAAGCAAAAAAATGACATCAATTCTTGAAAGAGATGATGATTTGGAATGCACGGCTAGGTTCCTATAACATATTTGACATAATGGGCTTCAACTGACCATTGGCTCGGGTGACTAATATATGAAGACTTGATGTGAAGACTTGATGTGAATAATCTGCTCATCCAAATTTTTTTGAGCTTTGTAGCATCGCTGCTCAGTGACATTTGGCAAATGTATTTTTAGTTCTACTTGAAGTTGATAACTAGGTAACTTAAATTGGTAACTTAGAAGACTTGATGTGAAGACTTGATGTGAAGACTTGATGTGAAGACTTGATGTGAAGACTTGATGTGAAGACTTGATGTGAAAACTTGATGTGAAGACTTGATGTGAAGACTTGATGTGAAGACTTGATGTGAAGGCTTGATGTGAAGACTTGATATGAAGACTTGATATGAAGACTTGATGTTAAGACTTAATGTGAAGACTTGATGTGAAAACTTGATGTGAAGACTTGATGTGAAGTCTTGATGTGAAGACTTGATGTGAAGACTTGATGAGATGACTTGATGTGAAGACTTGATGTGTAGACTTGATGTGAAGACTTGATGTGAAGACTTCATTTGTAGACTTGATGTGAAGACTTGATTTGTAGACTTGATATGAAGACTTGATGTGAAGACTTGATGTGAAGACTTGATGTGAAGACTTGATGTGAAGGCTTGATGTGATTAATTTGCTCATCCAAAATTATTTGAGCTTTGTAGCATCGCTGCTCAGTGGCATTTGGCAGATGTATTTTTAGTTCTACTTGAAGTTGATAACTAGGTAACTTAAATTGGTAACTTGATCACTGAATAGTCTTTTTCCTAGAGTTGCCCCTCTGACTCATCCTGCTGGCAGGCAACAAGATTGTATTTTTCAAATTTTTTATCTCTTAATGACTTCTTCTTATGTACAACTCGAATTTTCCCATAAATCAATCGAAACGTATTAACCATGCACCGCTGTTTTTCACTCTCCGGGAACATAACTTTCAACTAATAATAAACTATTGAGTGTAGCAACCTGAGGACGTTTGTACGCAACAGAGAACATGGTCTTTAGCTGAGTCTTAACTGCACTGTTCATCCACTGGGACTTTTTGACTCATCCAAACGTAATCTTGGGTACACAAGCATCAACTGCAGACATAACCGTGTCTTTGAGAAACGACCATGAATCAGCCACGTTCATGTCCTTAATACAGTCATAAAATATTCACCGCATTCACCGTTTCACGGAGTGTATCATAGTCTCTGTCAAGGGATACGGTTTGCTTATCGTATGTTGTGGATGCAAAACAATTTCAGGAGTAAATGGAAACATTTAATAACAATGGATCAAAGAATACTAATTAAAGGGGGGTCAACTTCAGGCGCTACACAACGAAAAACTACGACAAAGTGACGGAAAAGTTACGGTAGCAAAGAACAGTTACATTAAGTGCAGTAAAGTAAAGCTGAGTTACGTAAAGTAATGGAACGTAACCCTGATAATCTAAAGTAAAGAAAAGCAACGAGATTTGAGCTTGCGGGACGGTAGGTTCGGCCGTTCAGGTCCGACCTGTCAAAATTGAACGGTCATGTAGGTATTGCTTTCATGGGCATTTCAAGGTCTATTTCAAAATGGATAATTCATCACAAAAAATATAGTACAAAATTATAGAGCCAGAATTAGCCGTTGGTTAACAAGCTCACCTGTCGAGTGTGGGTGGGCAAGATCTAAGTCTACAATCAGCCCTATAGCGTCGAGTTTAGCTTTGGAATGTAGAACAAGTAACTTTAAGAAGAGCGGGTCTCGTGCCCTGACACGACTTCCCCCTTTAAGAAAATCTAGCGCAGCTTGAGATTTTATGACTAAATTTAAGGGCAGGTGCCTAAAGATCCGTACAGTATTAGGCTCAACGGAGCGCAACATCAACTTAGCGCTAGCTGCTTTTCTAAATAACTAACACACGTAGAGAGCTTTTCTCTCGAGGCCGTAGAGGGCTTTTCGACTATCTTTTTTATTTTCTGTCCAGCCATTATTAAATGCACGAACTAGTTCTCTTGAACGGAGAAAAGGACGGAGAAAAATACAGAAAAGGACGGAGAAACATACAAAACTGAGTTGAGTTGAGTATTGTGAAGTTCCTTCGAAAATTCCGGCTGTAGGAACAGCTGAGCTGCAGCTGGCGAGGGAAAGACAGACGTGTGGTGGGGGGATTCAAGGGATCGACCGTGAGGCGGGTGGAGAGGGAGAGATGTAGGGGCCAAGAGGGTGGGAAGGGTATAGGAAGACGAGGCCTGAGCGTACTCAAGGCACCAATAATATTGTTCTCCGTGACAGGTGGTCGCCGAGGGTTCCCAACAAGTTACCAAACTTGCCCTCGTTTCATGCACTGACATTTGTCGGGAATAAAACACTTGTACTAGCCGTTTCTCACTATTCACACAATTTTGACTGAACTGCACTAAAATTGAACCTTTCACTGAAATCGTTTCGGTACAAAATTCGAGAGATAAGTCAAACCGGCATAGTAAAAAGTGAGAAAGTTGGGACCCGCAAACACGCACGTGCGTCCTCGATCACTGCCAGAACTCAAATGATTTCTGTATCAGTATTGGAAGGTTCACTTTATTATAGTTATGCACCTGCGGCTGCGTGTAGTGTGTCCAAGAGTGTCTGCAGCTCCAAGTTCACATAATTCTCGATGCTGGTTTTACCTAGTCCAAAATCACGCAAGAGTTGAACGGTGATTCTCCTAGAGTCCTTCCACTTCTGACCTTCCGACATCGCAAGTCCTGATTCGGATAAATATCAAGATTATTCAAATGATTTTAAAAGACAGAACATGCAGATTATTGCAAAAAGTTATTCGCACACTGCCTCTTACTCCATGTATTAATACATTTTTTCAGGATTACCAGAATTTTTGGCATCGAATTGAATTGAAACAAATTGTATTTCACTGAAAAATCGTAAATGTAATGTAAGTATTAAATCGGCACCTTTTATTGCCCAGCATCTTAAATCTACTTCTTATGTAACCTTGATATTTGTAAATAGTATAATAATTCAATTAAATTATTTTTCGTCAAACTGCCTGCTAGATGATAGACTTCAGAAGCGAGTTTAAATATGTGATGAATGGATGGTTTGGCCTAAAAATCGCGACCTCGTCCGTTAGTGATGAAGTAGATGACGGTGCTGTGGTGACGATGGTTGAAGTGGTCGCCCTGTTTGACGAAGGCCTGGTACAACCACTCCTGGGAGTTGATCACCACGATGCTCTGAGTCCCCAACTAGATGCTCATCAATGGCCCGTGCTTCTGTGACATCCTGTACAACATTCACTGCTTTAAATTTCAGAAGAAAGTTCATGAATACGAAACAAGTTGATGATTTGAAGCTATATATAATACAATGTTTTATTAAATGATGTCTGCTGAATAATAGACTTCATTATTGGTATAAATGGGTCGGGAATTGAAGTGATCGTAATCACTACTCCATATAAAAATTCTGCTTTATTTTAGGATTAAAAAACATATCAAAAGTGACTTCTGCTCCCACTTTTGTTTTATGCATGGGTATTAATTATGGAGCGGACATTTTGCACGTGGAGAATCAAGCTTCCATTATCGAGACATTTTCAGCGACAAATTGCGGCCGCTTCAGAAGGAGCTGTGACGTGTGCCACCCATCGTCATGTAGCTACCAATGTGAAAAAGCCAGAGCAAAAAATCAGAAACAGAAACGATGCCTCATTCAAAAGTTATGTCGAAATTGCGATTTGGGGAAAAACGTAAAAAACGCAACTTTGACAACCATTTTTTCTAAAAATATCAAATATCCAAAAACGAAACCGACGTCAATATATAGATATCACTTGTGTGAAAACGTGTGTAAAATTTGAACATGATCATGAAACGTGCAACTGAGATATGGACAAAAAACTGTCATTTTTTCGAACAAATCGAGTTCACATGAAAAAATTATATGCTTAAAAAACTTTTTCCGAATTAAATCATACGCCAAAATGTTCACCAGCACTAGCCGCGTGCGTATACGAAGTTTCATTAAAATGCTTCGGTTTTACCAGGAGTTATGGACGCAAGACTGCGATTTTTTCAAAAACTCGACCAAATTTTTGAGTTTACACATAATTTTCAACATGAAAAAAATTTTTTCAGGCTCGAAACCAACATAAACAGTTAACCAATTTAGTTGACAAGGCAGTGGAAAAAGTTTGAACAAAATCGGAGCAGCCGTTGCCGAAATATTACCGAAAAACTAAAAGAGTACACCGTTTTCCTCGATTTCCTAATATATAAGCAAAAGCTGTGTAGACATCAATGTCAATACGCGTACTGAGACCGCGGATAAAAGCCGGGGGGACCCCACATTTTACGTACAGCAGCAAATATTTTCGAGCCTGTGAAAAGTGTTGTAGGTTGGAATATATGATTAGCAGCTTCACTATCGGGCTGTATGGTCCATAATACCCCACCGCGTCCATCAGAAAGAGAGAAAAAAAGTTCATGGTGGTCAGCGTTGCTAGGCTTTTATGACGAATTTCTCATGTCTCAATAATTTATCATTGTTTAACGGAAACGATGTCCGTTATGCCGCTACGTCACTTTTACAGCCTCATAACGTAAGATGAGATTCGGGCGTTCAGCTACAACAAAGAATATCTCAGCAAGACCTTCTCTGCTACGGACAAACGTATTCTCGATTATAATTTATTATTGATTTACGGGATCATAGCGCTATTTATCTCCATTAGTGACCATGCCAGGAAGCATCAATATGCATAGAACAAACGATAATAATAATAATTTCCCTCGATTATTAGGGTTCCCACATCACGATTTACCAATAATTCTAAGTCTACTTTAAGCAAAGATTGCAAAGAAATGATATATCTATTATGAATAAGATTGAAATGAAAATTTAAAAATAACGGTTAAAGTAATAAAAATCATTTGCAACGATTCCCGTATTCCTTTCAACTCGTCTCAGTAATTTCATTTGTTTCCTTTTCCCATCAGCATTTCCGTTTCCATCAATTCAGTGCAATTTCTTCCATCATTTGCTGGTCCAGCCACTGCTACTTGTGTTCACCAGAAACTAGAAACTACTATTTTATCCATTCGTCCTTCCGTCTTTACAGCAGCATCGCCTGGACGCTGTGACGGAATTGCCTTATTAAGGAACTTTTTGCAGGTGCCGCCTCACTCGCCTCCAATTTTCATGATGTATTCAATTCTTAGTTTAAAATTATTCATGAATTCAATCAATATATTAGTGGACATGAGAATGTCGCAAACGTGGGTGTATCTTTGCTCCCAGAATATAAACAATCAAATTCACTAAATTGCTCGAGTGGAATTAAACATACTTAAATTCAACATACTTAAATTCAACATGATCCATACTTCACCAATGTTTAATGCTTGATAAAACTTTACCAGTCGCGGTTGAGTCTCATAATCACAAAATTAAGAGGGTCTAATATTTTAAGGTGATGAGAATTCCACCTTTAACTCTGATCTGCACGATAAATTTGCACGGATCGTTTCTATAAGACATATAAATTACGAGTAACGCTTCAAATCTCCAGCATACAAGGTAGAAGTAGAAAAATGTAACTCAAAACTTAATGCACAATGTTCCTCATATGAGACTTAATTAATGATTAAAAAAGTCCTCATATGTTTTAAGTTACCTATATGAACTTAAAATTCAACATCGTACACATGATAGACTCAAGCTCTACCTAAACAATATAATAAATAATAAATAATGATAATAGCATAAATAATAATTGCATGAATTGGATTATGAAAAAAGAATTTGAATTTCACGGGATTTATTGTTAAAGTTCACGCATTTTTACATGTTGGGGACTTCAATAATAATAAAATTCTTCTTTATCATTAAGTTATGCTTGTGTGGTTCATCACACAAGACAAATAAAATTCGAAACAAACATTGCGGAACATGAGCACCAATTTTGAACAAAACGCTCGTTGCATACAACGCAGAACATATTGGTAAGTCTCCCGAGATATTTAAAACGCTTTTACTCATTTTACTCGTCACATGCAATGTTCATCGAAGAAAAAAATATTCCTCTCATAACTCTCACTTTTCCAAAATTTATTGTAAATTTCTATTTGTCGATAAATCTTACACATAAATATTTCTAAATTGCTAATAATTGATCGAGGTTACTGTGAGGGCTGGCATTTCATTTTTTTTTCTTGACTTGTAGCAACTTAAGCTTGAATAGAAACACTAAATTCAGAATGCTTGACTTGAAAAGTTCAAATAATTATTCTGAACAATTTGATCTTTAACAGCCAAATGACTTACCCAGAGAAAAAGGCACCAAGTGCTTCAACATCGCCTTGCCTTCCGGTCCCAAGAAGTGTTCTGGTCGAAATTCGTGAGGATCTCTCCAAACCTGGGGTAAGAAAGTTTGGATGTTTCCCTGTTAATTCCATTTTGTGAGATCTTAAGATGGAAAGTGAATATTAATTGGAATAAAAGCCGTAGCTGCGATCTGTACAAGCATGCTTCAAAAGAATGCCAGAATTGTAGCATTCTTCATAAATATTGTTGCCCGTGCATTAAAATGGGCATGACATAAAATAACACAAGAGGTTAGATCCATCAAATATCTTACCATTCAAAAAGTAGGTTGCCTTTCAGTAAACATACCATTAAGTTTGAACATTTTTTAGAACTCTAATGTTTTAAGTACCGAGAAACCCTGATAAATTTCAAACCTAGGGATTTCAATGCTCATTAATTATAACTGACGCCAGTCTGATTCCGATATCCACTAATTCACGTTCAACTTTGTACTACAAACGAAAAGCTATATTCATAACGAATTTTTATAAAATTTCGTGACTACTGATTATATTGTTTACTCCTTAGCTTTCTTGGAGAAGACTGAAAAATATGGACAATTTTGCGACAGTCACCTGAGAGTAAAAAATTCGCGGTAGTTCATTAAAGGAATTGGACAATTAATTATAACGCATTAAGGACTGTCGCCTGAAAGAGAGCTATTAGAAATAAAATTCATTTCATCAAGCAAGTGACATATACTGTATCTGCAAGCCGCCATAAAATGGTACGTAGGGAAAAAGATAAGGGCGGTTCCTTGAGACGGTTCGGCTTAAAATTAAATATTCTGTTTCATTGAGTGGAAGGTTTGAAGATGAGGCTAACCTAAAAGGCATCTGGATGACTCGGAATCTTTATAGATTCTCGTCAGCGTCCGCGGTAGAGTTGCTGTGTGTCCATTAGGTCATATTTCCTTCGCAAATAATGGTTTTAATGATTCATCGTCCAAGAGATAGTCGATCATCGGGTTTTGTTATGGTATTGGAAACGTCACGAGTGTGCCGGTGTTGGTATTCAGGTGCTAAAAAATCATATTATGGAATGTTCGCATGGTGAGCGATTGGTGATTATCAGGTTTTGTTCAAGGGTTTGAAAGCTCACTGAAGTTTTACTTTTGGATCGTGATGGATGCCCCAGAGGTTGACGATGACCAGGGTCTGTTTGGGGATGTGGTACTCCCCCAGAGTTGTGTCTTCAGGAGTGGCGTGAGCTGCGAGAGGAGTGATGGTCGAGAACCGCATAACTTCGTTGATAAAGGCTCCCATGTACGGCATGTTGTCACGGTCGTTGAGGCTATATACGAGAAATACAGAATATCTTAACAATATACGACCCACTTTCACCTTTATATTGTCTAGTTTTTAACTATCGTGGCTTTTTTTGTATTTATATATCATTTACAAATTAATTATAATGCAGTTCAACGAGTAAAATTTCGTTGAGGTGACTTTGTGAAGATGATGGTGCTACCAATGCTAATTTTAGATTCAAGGCACATCGTGGTTGAATAATACGTGAATGTGTTGTAATACAATCTGGATTGTGTAATTAACCCGTGCAGGATGAATCAATAATTCCAGGTACACCTGAATTAAGTAGAAAATTATCGATATATCAAATATTTGAAGGTAACAAGTGAAGTATTTACCAGGGCTTACGCTCGCTGCCGATGACGGAGTCGATTTCTTCAACTAGTTTTTGTGTCACTTTTGGTCTTTTGATGAAAAATAGCACACTCCATCGCAGCGTGGTGACGGTCGTGTCCAGACCAACTATGAACAAATCACTCAGCAGCCAAACGAGCTGCGAGTCTGGGTGTGTGAGGGAGGAATTATAAATAACTCTTATCAAGTTGCTAAGACGATAAATCAGTTGAGTCCAATTATTGCCAGTCAATTGATGATCAATTCAAATTCAAAAGTTATTGGTATTTTGGCAATTATTATTATGAAGATGTCAGTATAGTTCCCAGCTTTCCAGTTGGTGTCTGCATTAATATTCAATATAACTGAATAAACTTAACGTATTTTAATTTCTCTGCAGTATCGTAGCGTTAAAACAATCAAAAGATATGATCCCATGTACGAAACCTGGGAAAGTTCCCAAAGGTTGTCACAGTTTTTTCATTCTTTTTTGTTCTTAGATCATGAGACCTGGCGGGGTCGTCCATCTTCTCGTTGTGGATTTTGATGAGCCGGTAGACAGAGGTGGGCAGTAGCGCGCTACATGTAGCGGCCGCTACATTTTCAGTAGCGATAGCGGTAGAGGCTCTACATTTAAGGCAATGTAGCGGTAGCGGTAGCGCCCGCTACATATTTAAGTAGCGATACGAGGTTTTGCCGCTACAGCGCTACCGCTACATTTATAGATAAAGCCTTTAGATTTTACTTAAGGGGACCGGCTACCCTCCAACAAAACTTTTTTGTTTACAGACGGATCGTTTTGAAACTTGGTACACATATGTAAAACAGCTGTCTCTTATACACATCTAGATGTGTATAAGAGACAGACCTTAACTCATTCTTTGAGCGATTTATAGATACGTGGATTGTATTTGATCAAAGTGAATAATTTCAAATGGGAAAGTGTTATTAATGAAACCAAAGCTTCATTATTTGATAACTTTTATAGTTCCAGTTATTGGAGCAGTAACAAGGTATATTCACATCAAAGATGTTTTGCAGAAAATTGCGCAAAATTTTATGCAATCATCTCATTAATTATTTTGGTCTCTACGATGGAAGTGGAGCAAGCTGACCGTTATTTATCACATATTGGAAAATCAGGATCAAATTCGAGACACTAGTTTCCATGCTATTATAGTATCCTTAATACAGGATATTGGACCTCCTTTTAATTGTTCAACGATTTTCTAAGTCATGCATCTCAACTTCGCATGAATTTACTCGTGTATTTGTTATTATAATATCAAGTGAAGTTGTAATCATATAAGCTGTATTTGGGATGTCTTAGGTAAATGGGATTAAGGTTATTTAGCTGTGGGAGTTAGTCAACCGGTATAACAGATTCAAGTAATTATTTATACTAAAACCAATGACTAATTTCTCATGGTAATAGCTCATGACTGGTAAACGATTTATAGTCAAATTTACTCAAATTAGCCCCCACTGTGTAAGGGTAATCTATATTTTACCACTCTACTTTTCTTTGTACGAATTTCTACGTAAATATCCGAATTTCAAACTGAATATGAAGCTAGCATTAACAAGTTTTCTGAACAAGTTTTTTCTGAAAATTATTATGAAATTTCATGACATTTTCGTTGCTTTAACGAATCTTATTCTAAGTTAATTGCCTTTCTTCAACTAAATATTTTTCCTGTTTGTCAACTTTGAATTTAATACAGGATTTTTACAATTTCGTAATAACATTTTACGTATTCCCTTAATATGATCAAATTACGAGTCGATGTTTAACTCGTACACATATGTATATTTTTTTCTCAACAGAGGTACCTACTTTCTGCAGGACCGATTTTTCAGTAATCATATCGAATAAACGATACACAAAGACTATCGAAAAATTTGTTTTTGAAAACTATATAATTGACCAAACACACTCGCAGCGATAAATCGTCAGGGGTTTTCTCCTATTTCTACGAGGCTCGACCAACGTTTATAACTTTGGTCTAAATTTCAGGAAAAATCAAACTCGATCAGCAACAAGGTTTTATTTCGCGACAATTAAGCAGTTATATCGAAACGTGAATTTTTTAGTTCGCAAATTCCACAGCAAAACATTTCGGCTGATCATTTAAAACTTAGAAATTGGCCGGATGCTCAAATTCTAAACTTTTATTCCATAGCTATTTATAAAAATTATTGAAAATTTCGTCTCATATACTGACAAAAAATATTAAACCAGAATTGCCTAACACCCCCTACATTTTAATATCAATACCAATAAACTAAAGCATCCTACATCCCACGATGTCTACCCTTAAAAACATGTGCTTCCTTTCAGCAACATCAACATTGACAGCGTCAAACTGCGTGTGACAGGGACATAATCTCAGTATAAATAACACCCTGGAGTCCCTAACCTAACCTTAGTTTCCCCAGATAGTTTATCGAGGTTGACACAACCATGTCCAAGAGCATGGTCATCCTTACCAGGAAAAGGCCTTGCAGTCCTTAACCCTACCTCAGGTTCTAATACCATGTCGGCCCTGCTTAAAAAAAATAACTTGGCACTCCTTAACTAACCCCAGATTCCATCAGCTATTTCTGGGCTGCAGCAGGATTACACAGTTTACACATTCATTAAAAAAACCTGGTGTCCTATCCTTAACTTGGCGGGTCCCATCCGACTGCGGAAGGGACCCGCTGGGGTCCCACCGCATCCGCAAAGGAACCCGCGCGAGACGCGCGAAGGACGGCACAGTCTTTCGTTCTTGAGCACGAAAGACTGCGCCGCAAGGGGTTGTGGATGAGGCTTCATCAGAATCTACGAAGAACCTGGATTGCCGGGGCCGAGAATGATGAAAGACCGAAGACAACACCATGTAACCCGAAAAAGCTATAAAATATGGTAAAAAAAAGTTACAGGAGAAATTTATTAAAAATATTGACGTAATCGAAGTAAGATATAACTTAATCAACATTACACATACTAGGCCCATTTCAGATCGCAAATACGATCATCGTACAGTAAATCTCAAATTCATATTTACTAAAATAGTTCAGTTTCACCGTAAAATGAAAGAAGAAAATGGATTCCAACACCAAATTATTCACCAGAGACTGCGCTATTTACATCTATACAGATTCGCAAATTCCACAGCAAAACATTTCGGCTGATCATTTAAAACTTAGAAATTGGCCGGATGCTCAAATTCTAAACTTTTATTCCATAGCTATTTTTAAACAGTATAGAAATATTTCTTCTTTTGTACTGACAAAAAAAAGTAATAAAATATTTTCGATCCTGTGAAACGTGTGTTGTAGGTTGGAATTTTTGATTCGCAGCTTCACTGTCGGTTGGTCTTGTCTATAATACCCCACCGCGTCTATCAGAAAGAAAAAAAAGTTCATGCATGGTGGTCAGCGGTGAAGGACTCATTTGACGACGAATTTCTCACTTCTCAATAATTTATCATTGAAACAGAATCGATGTCCGTTATGCCGAGACGTCGCTTTTACAGCCTCATAACGTATGAGGAGATTCGAGCTTTCAGCAGCAACAAAGAATATCTCAGCAAGACCTTGCGGACAAACGTATTCTCGATTATAATTTATTATCGATTTACCGGATCAAAGCGCTATTTATCTACCATCCTTGACCATGCCATGAAGCATCAATATGCATAGAACTAACGATGTTTTCAATCCTTTTCCTCGATATTATTAGGGTTTCCACATCATCGTTTACCAATAATTCAAGTCTAGCTTCAGCAATGATTGCAAAGAAATGATATGTCTCTAATGAATAAAGTTGAAAATTTGAAGATGAAGGTTCAGGTAATAAAAATCATTCGCAACTATTCCTTTGTTCCTTTTAACTCGTCTCAGTAATTTCATCTGGTTCTTTTCCCATGCTTTTTCCATCAGCATTTCCATCTACTGCAATTTCTTCCATCATTCGCTGGTCTAGCCACAGCTACTTGTGTTCACCAGAAACTACTATTTTATCCATTCGTCCTGCCGTCTTTACAGGAGCATCGCATGGACGCTGTGATGGAATTGCCCTATTAAGGAACCTTTTTCAGGTGCCGCCTCACTCGCCTCCAATTTTCATGATGTATTCAATTCTTAGTTAAAAATTATTCATGCAATTGTTATCGCTCTAAAATTTATTAAACTCATCGAATATTTCAAATATACTAGATTATTGCAAGGCCCGTCTAGGCACATTGAGTTTGGAAATCTCACAAAGTAGCTGGGAAATATTATTTATTTTATGGCCGCTCTGACATTTTTTTTGACTGAACGATGCTAATTGGCAATATTGATTTGGTTTTGTGTTGACTAGCTTTTTATTGTCAGATTAATAAATTAGGTTATATAGGTTATTAATACCTAATACCTATATTAGGTTATATAGGTTATATATTAAAGGTAATATAGGTTATTAACGGTTTACTCAACAGAATGCAACCACCTTGAAAGATGACTTAATGTCTAAATTAAAAATGCAAGCTTAAACGAACCAAAATTCAACTTAAACTGCAGATACTAAACGTAGGGCGACGCATCACTCCCAAGCACTTTGCCAAGATCCTATGAGAAAATCCATCAAACATTTTTTCTCGCCTAACGAAGGATATAATCTTCCCCAAGAGTGGGCCTGTTTGACATTGCTGATGAGCGCCGTTATCTCACCGCAGTGATTGAGGCTTGCGGAACGTTACTCGCAAATAAAGCTTCGTCTAAAGACAGGGTAGGAATTTGGTCGCGTATATTTTATTATGGAATTTATTACCCGGGCCTGAATGTGAATTAACCTTTGACCAATGAAAAAATAACAATATGTTGCGAGATTTCAATATGTGCACAATAATCTTTATTATTCCATGGTTTTCATTTCATGTTAAGATTAATATTTTTACGTTTTCTGGAAGCATTATATATTGATCCAGAATAAATAGGAGAATAATCACGAATATCCAAGGAAGTATATTGTCAACACATCGGTAGTGGAAAAGAAGTATTACCTTCTGATTTAAATATAATAAAATTCAATCAATATATTAGTGGACATGAGAATGTCGCAAACGTGGGTGTATCTTTGCTCCCAGAATATAAACAATCAAATTCACTAAATTGCTCAACGAATATCCAAGGAAGTATATTGTCAACACATCGGTAGTGGAAAAGAAGTATTACCTTCTGATTTAAATATAATAAAATTCAATCAATATATTACTCTTCATGAAAGTGTCGAAAATGTGGCTGTCTCTTTACTTCCAAAATATCAACAATCAGATTCAATAAATTGCTCGTATGGAATTAAAATCAGATAAAACATACTTAAATTCAACATGATCCATACTTCACCAATGTTTAATGCTTGATAAAACTTTACCAGTCGCGGTTGAGTCTCATAAGAACAAAAGCGAGGGTCTAATATTTTAACGTCATGAGGAATTCTAAAGTTCCTCTGATCTGCACAATAAATTTGCACGGATCGCTTTTATGAGACATGTAAAGTACAAGTAACGCTTCAAATCTTCAGCACAATGCAATTGGAAGGAGAAAATTATAACTCAAAACGTAATAACACAACGTTGCACATGTGGAACTTAGTGATCATGTTGTAAGTTACTTAAGAACTTAAAATTCAACATCTTACACGAGATAGGCTCAAGTTCTATTTAAACAGTATAAGGTGAGATATCATGGGTTCTGGAAATAGTAACACTAATTTGATTATGATATTTATGCATATACAGATTTGAATTTTACTGGAATTATTTTTAGAGCTCACGCTCTTTTATATGTTGGGGGATCTCAGTATGACATTCTTCTTTCTCCGCAAAATCCGGTCGACATGAGGAAATTTGTCAAACATATTAAAGAAGAAAAAAACCCCCGGGATTACTCTAATCAGAAATTGTAATATGACAAATAATTTTTCTAAAATTCCCTGTATACCATCACGAATAACAGAACAAATTATAACAACTACAAAATTTTTTTGAAGCAATTCTAATTATAGTGTAACATAATTAATGTAAAATTTAGTTATATATGAAATTGAGAACATGATGGATAATGATAGTAAACCCGAATTTTAATTATTTATTCATTCGATGACATTTTTTAGAAATTATATTCACGTGTCGACCATCATCCATATACACGATCATTGCGTGCTTAATTATTATTGATGAAGTTTTAATTATTCATCTTTGATATGAGACTCGATTAGGGCCTAGCAACATTAATAATAACCACACAGATATCATCCAATACAGACAAAATAGATGAATGTATTTTTTGATCATTTGACGAACGCCTAAATTCCAACTATTCAACAGTATATTCTACTAAAGAGCTTAAAATAGTTAAAATATTTCATAGTGAACGAGTAAATTTTTTCAATCGAATGCCGAGAGTTAAATTGAAAGGAACGGGACTTTAACATCTAATCTAATCGTAATCAATGTCATCAATTTAGAATAAAAATTTCTAATTAAGTATTTTTACTTATTGCAAAAATGTAACGAGTTTGGTGACATCTGAAATAAAACTTCATAAAAAATATTCACATTACCCTGAAATCATCACATTAATAATTCTTAAGATGTATTGACAAATCATTCAGAAATCAGTACAGTCTCTAAAGTATCTAAAGAAGTTACACACTGAAAGAGCGGTAATTGATGCTAAGTTACAACGAGGCATATACGAGGCACAACTAAAATCGAGTCAGTCATTTGGCACAGGTACTTAGACGCTATGCTGATTATATGGTCACATACAAAGCTCCAGCACCTCTACCTCACTTATTCATTTAAGTTCATTTTTTGGTTATTATGCAATCATTTATGCATAATTAATGCACCAATAAGGGTATTTCTACATTCATTTTTCATATGCACTATCATGAACAGCCAATCGAATATATGAACTCAAAGCCTATATGGAAATTCGATCTATACCTGACAATTTCGACCAAGGTATTTATGGCATTTACTTGCGTTAGAACATCAACTATTTAATAATCAATTTCGTATTTCTGAATGGTTAAAGGCTAACTGTTCATCGCAGTCAAAAGTTGTTCCCGTTATCACTTGTCATTATGACGTTATCACGATCACAACATGTGAATCGAGTCGAGATTTAATTTTGTCAGGGGACGAATAATTTTACTTCACAAGCTTCGTCATTTGTCCGAATATGTTTATTATATTTTGTTCACAATACGAAACGCAATTAAATTTTATTTAATGCCACGAATGAAGGCAGACCGACTTATACCGCTCCTCTTAGAGTTTACAATCACGCTGTGAGTACGAGATAAGCATAAGATGTGTACACAATATGTACAAAGAGGAAATTCATCACTAATAGTGGTGGAGCATGCCAAAATTTAACGGGAAATATGACCTTTATTCTCACCTGTTTTCAACGAATGGAAATATATCCCTCCTCTTAATTCGATGCAGAGATTATTAAGACAAAAAAACGGAGCTAAAGCCATTTTTATCTTAAACTCAGAGAAATAAATGGGTCAAATTGGGATAATAGCGACACACTTTCTTACCCACATTAGAGAGTGAACATAGCTGAGATACGCAATAATAAAAGCCGGGTCAAACTGCATCAGGATAACCCACCCAAAAGCAAAAAAATGCATCGCTATATTGTTACAGTCTCCTTCATTTTTTTTTCAGAGTACACTCAAAGAAATGAATGAAATTTTGTCCAGAAGAAAGAAATGAATGCACTTTTTCCTTTAATGAGTGTCTTCCAGACACAGTTTGGCCAGGAAAAGTAATTAACCAGTGCTTTGAGTAGGCAATGTCATTTTTTGGGGCCCTATGGCCCATATATTTTTGACCCATAAATTAAGATATTAGCCCTGAGCCAATGAAGCTTCACGTGATCATGGGTCGTTAGTTCATTTCAAAGTTCAAAATAGGCATGCTTCTCCGTATCCATAAAAATTGTTAACGCAACATTTACGCTTACTGAGAAAGACACGATGCAAATGAATACGAATTTATATATATTTTCACGGCCTTGATTGTTATATTTCTGTCGACGTTTTTTGCATTAGAGCAATTGAATGATTCCTTACTTGTATTTCTATATTCACGTATCGTACATTTTGATTTCATGAGTCGAATTGGAGAAATATTATTACAGTTACGATCAATCAATAAGAAATAAACTTACTGTTGGTTACAGTAGTTTTAATTAGTGTTAATGTAACAATATCATTCGCTTAAATAAGGATACATTCAAATTCACATTCCAATAATTCTCAAGATAAATAAATGGTTTTGAAGCCTTACTCAATTAGAAACAAAGCTTATATAAATGCCCTCCGTAATTAGAGCTTTTGATTTCTTTCACCCTACTGTACAGAAAAGCATTTCATTTCCAAATCCGCTTTTCAAACGATGACAAGAGGCTACTTTCCACGCTACTCTACAGATAGACATTCAGAAATCAAATCCGCAAACCAAAACATCACATACAAAAAAAAAGGCACCGACAACCCAGCCGCCAACAAACAGTAAACACACCCCAAACAAAGTCAGGCCCGGCCTGCCCACCCAACAGAACGAAATCACCGGCAAAAAACAACTTTACAACCGAACAGACACCCAACAAAAAGAAAAAAAAGGGCCGACTCAAGCCAGACAAACCGAGCAAGCAAGCTGCCCAGAAGCGGTCATTCAAACCCTGAGCCGAAGCCTGATTTACGAGCTCCCCGAGTCCAAGGCGGCTCCAAAAACAGGATCGCCACCGTCTAAATATGTTGCTAGGGTCAATTCAAATCCTAATTATTCAATTTTAAACACGCGTTTTGCTCGTTCAAGACCAAGTTTAAAAAGGTAAGGGAGGAAGTTAATTTTACTCCAAGCTCCTCAGAAGATGCAGGCTGAGTAAGAATATAACCCTATTTGCTATACTCTAAAATACCATACGGAAGCAGTCATGAAATACGGATTAATATCTCGTTATTATACAGAATGCTGAAGCATGCAAATATTGCATGCAGTATCAAATTTGTACAAGAAACAACTTATGATGAATTTGAAATTCAATTAAATCGAACTTCAACTCGACATGATTATCCATCCAGGCATTTTAACATCATTGCAACACGCTCCGAAGGAGTTCTTTAGAAGTTCTTTGCGAGAAATTTTTATCGTGATGCATACAGCAACGATGCATTCAAATATAGGCTTTATCACTGGGTAGATCTTAGCAATTGAGTACCTATAATATCTCTTCCAACGCAAACCCTACTGTCTATATACAATTATCCGACAATTTGACAATAAGTTCAAGCTTCACTGGGGAAATTCCATCAATATAATTATTGTTCTTTGAAGCTATGGCACTCAAAACGCCTCTAGTAAGGTATATCAGACAAGAAATGAGAGCTAATGAGACGACTTTGTAAATGACCATTATTTATCTCTATCTCATCAAGTTTTACTCGTGTTACTATGTTTCGATCATTGTGGAGAATAGGCACTTGAAATTGCTGTGTGTATTTCTTGTATGCATAAGGAATTTTTTGTTTAGTTTCAGAGTAGGATTTAAACCTTGCTTTTGAGGTTTTCATACTTTTGTTATGATTATGTAATTGTGCTCTGGGGACAAAATGGCGAAATGCAAATGAAAAAAAGACGCACTTCCAGTAGCATACATACGACAACGTGCACAGCACTGAACCCGTTTTATTACCAATTTTCTTATTTTTAATATTAATATAATGCAATTAAAATTGAATCTTATATGAACAAATAAACTTTTGATCAAAACAGGAGTTACTCTCATGTTATTTCTCCAAAGGTCTAACTGTCCAATCGTGTCCAGCCACGCAATGCCACTAAAAATTACATTTTTTTTTGCAAAAATCAAACGTCAAGAACTACTGAACGAGTTTTAAAAAATTGTTGTGACCATAACCAAAGCTACAGCAATTTTGTACGAGAGTGAATTCGTGGTCATGAAAGTAGCATAAATCAACGTACAGAGACGGTTTTGGTACCGTTGTAAAGCTCAGAATTTCAGCTTTAAGATGAGACTAAAAACCGGAATAGTCAAAATCCAAAATTTTGACCGACATGCTCCCCTTTAAGGGTGACAAACTACGATCGATTTGGCAGCATAGACAAATTTATATGTATACAACTTCAAACTTTTGCACCAGATTTTAGATGGTAGAAGTTACTTTTCAATGTCAGATTTCCTCTTCCTTTTTCCAAGTTTTTCCAATTTTCGGGCTTCAGAATGATGAGTTGACATATTTTTTTTACTGGATTGTCGCGTCATCAAAAGGAGAAATTTTCTGCTCATTAGGACGTCGAGATTAAACGTGCGAATTTTTTAATAAGTGGTTGAATGTGCAGTCAAACTACTATTTAATAATGCGCAGGGCATTTGAAGTGACAAGACCGCTGTTTCAGGACGAGCTCATCAGCATATCTCGTCTCATTCGAGGTAGATATCTTCTATTGGGTATGCCGTCTCGATATACTTCTGGTAAAAGCGCTGGAATGCTCGCCTGCACGATGAATGATAATGATAGAGAAGAGAAAGAAGTAATGTAAAATTTTTGTGACCATTGATCCATGTTTAGATTAAAGTGATAATCGTTATTTTGCTTTTTAAAATAGATTTAAATCTCAGTTTTTGTGAAACCCCGAACGTTGCCTACAATGAATGGCAATGAGACTATGTCAATTTAATTGAGTACGATAAGTAATTTAAAAAAAAAACTAGATAAGATCGTGTAAAAAACATATGCGTAATCAATGGACTAGGAATCCGATCAAATATTCTCGGAAAAATCCAATGATCAAGTTGATAAACCTGTCTGAAGCGAAACAATTTCTGAATCATTTTGATATACATAAGATTGTTTATTAAGCAGAATATCTCAAAAAGAAAAACATTCCATTCATATCAATCACAATGGAAGGTAGAAAATAATTAATTCACATAATAAAAGCCGATCAAATTTAAAATCATATCAAATAATACGCTGGACATCAACGATAGTTGAGTCATTTTATATCGAATATCGTTTTTATAGTCGCAGTTTACCCACCCGACGGCCTCAGCGACAGGCCTGGTGCTCTCCGTGCTGCTGAAGACGTGACAAGCAAACCGTTGGATGGCGGGATGCTTGGTGATGAAGCCGAAGTAGCGGTGATCTTTGGGGTGGAACCCACAGAAGGATACGTGCTTCAGGTGGTAGAAATAGTCGTGGCATGGTCCCGCGCGATCCTGTGTGAGAACACGGTGTGTGAATATGTATAGCAGAAGTTATTAATTGATGGTTGAGTACACGGTGTGTGAATATGTATAACAGAAGTTATTAATTGATGGTTGAGTACACGGTGTGTGAATATGTATAACAGAAGTTATTAATTGATGGTTGAGTACACGGTGTGTGAATATGTATAATAGAAGTTATTAATTGGTGGTTGAGTACACGGTGTGTGAATATGTATAACAGAAGTTATTAATTGATGGTTGAGTACACGGTGTTTTAGTATGAATTGAGACGTTATATACTGGTGACAGTTTTTATTAATGGTTGAGAACACTGTGTGTTGATATGCGTCGAAACGTTATTAGTTTAGGGATGACATTCGATTCGACGACATTGAAATAAAATATGGAATTTCTTTTTATTTATTTGTTTGGTAGAATATTTGTGACTAGAGCCCTCCACTTAAATCCTCTCTAGGTTATGTTAATTGAGAGATAATAATGAAATAAAAGTTTTGTGTCGTCCAAAGTATAGGCATTTATTGGGGCGAATAAGCTCGGAGTGACTGTTCAATGCAAACGTTATTTATTATTGATATCTTTAATTAACTTAGAGCTCAAATTGTTGTTGGGCATTCAGTTGGTATCAACAATAACGGAGTAGTCTTGCAATAACTTTGGTTTTAGAATTTACGATTCTACTAATATAGTATAACTGTGGTAAATACTCTTATGATAACTGTTCCTTGCAGACGATCAACGCTTCTTTCTTTGGAGAAGTATTCATGATTGTGGAGGGTCTTTCCGTCTCGAAAATGAATGACGACTTGACAAAACCTTCGCATTTAAGTGCAAAATCAACGCTCGTGTAAAATGCGTGTAAACGCTCGTGTAGAACCACTCACCAGTCCTCGACTTTTATCGAGCATCCTAATGCCCTGGTCAGACACCTCGAGTATACAGGGCTGCGTGAGGCCACCGCCGGTCTCGTTACGTGCGATCTTACGCACGGCCTGACACAAAACCTGTAAGAAAATAATATACTATAAGTTAAATTCATTTTCATGATAGTTACTAGTATGTAAAATACCCTTGAATATTATCCCTTGGCAAAGTAAACATGAAATAGACAAATATTATAACCACTTTGCGGGTCATGCGGGACAAAATAGCGGGTATCCCGACATTACGGTAGCATCTGTATTCCGGGCCTGAGCTCACTAGAAACTAGTTATGGATTGCTGCTACTTTAATGAAGTACTTTATGGCAGTGCGTGATTTGTTACCTATAGATTTGTTATAGCTGATGTAGAGAAACAACGGAAAGAATTACACAATTCAACGGAAAGAGTAGCTTACTCGGCTACGCGAAAACTTGCTGAGAATTATCAAGCATATAAAGAAATTCAGGAAGATAGCTGATACCTTTACTATACAGAGATTCGGATTTCGTCATATTCTAAATAGACATCTGATTATGACAGGAATCGTGCCCACGATGAATTGAGGAAATTTCTCTAAGAAGGTTCAAAGTATCAGGTTGACATAAAACCTGAGCATTATTTTATTTAAACCACATGATGAAATAGTACTGAATTTTACTGCCCGTTCATTGTACCGCCAGTGCATTGTACAAACAATGTAGAAATTCTACATGGGAAATTAAAGTTTTAAATGGTAAGAGGTCGATCGAAAAACTGATCTAAGGTAAAGCGATTTCATGTTTGCCATTATGACCGGTCTTGCTGAACCAAAAAGTTCGGTATTAGGAGACAGTGCATAGAAAAATATTGTAATTACCATTGCAACAGAAAGACGTAATGAACCCAGGTATTATAATAAGATTCGCTTACCTGGTTGCCTTTATGGCAGAGGGTCTCAATGGATCCAAGGTACGACAAGAGGTAGCGTTCTTTCTTCACCCGCGCTGCGGACGGGTCAAATTCTGAATAATCGACGTCCGTGACGTGCGCGGATGGAAATATTCCTTGCCGTCCCGTGCGCAGGTTTACTCCTGTGAAACGAAATATATTGAAACGACGGCCACATTGCTACTGAAATAACAATTCAATAATATTCCATATGACGTGTATGATATAAAAACAAATACGAGCAGTAGACGTACTTCACACCAATTCGTCAGTGCACGCACTCCAAACAAACTCCAGCAATACACGCATTTCACACCAAAGTTCAGTAGTGTTAGAGTATTTGCACAGAAGTTCAAGATTGCACACATCTTCACAATAAATTTTATTAGTGCGTGCACCTTCGCACTATAATTCACCATTGCACGCATATTCATACCATAATTCATCCTTGCACGCCCCTAACACCATAATTAAGCACTGCACGCAATTCACACCAGAATTCATCACTGCACGCACTTTCATTCTATAATTAATCACAGCACGCATATTCATACCATAATTCATCCATGCACGCCCCTAACACCATAATTATGCAATGCACGCAATTCACACCATGAATTCATAATTGTACGCACCTTCACACCAGAGGTCGTCGGCTTCCTTCTGCACGTAGATGGGGTCGCCGATGTCCACTTCGATCTCGTCGGAGTGGCGAGGCTGGAAGCGGTAGAGGCCGCGGTGTGTGGATTCCAGCAACTCGAGCTGCGGGAACATCGAACCACCGCCGCTGCACACGCCATCGACTCCTGAAGATCCCCCCGGTGACTGCGGGGACAGAGACTCTGAAACAGAGAAGATTTGTTAGAGGTAAATTTTTAAATTAAGTAAATAGATGCAGGCGAATATACTTGGAAATTTAAGTTTAAGAAATTGAGCTCTGAATCTCTAAAGGGGTGCTATTATTACCTGTATGCAGTTATCATTCTCATAGAATTTTGAATTACCGTTGACGGTGGTGGCGAGAGGCGACATTGACTTGAGTCCATCTGGCGAGTGTTGCGTCGAGTGGCCAGAGTCGACATCGTGCGAGGGCAGCCGTAGCTCAGAGTCGGGCGAACCCGATTCGTCTGAAAGAGAAACACAAAATTTTAAATAATTAACCATTTAACTCATATTTCATATCCTTGAAGTCTTGACTTATTAATGATACAAGTCCTGAAAATTAAACGCATTTGTTTGAGCATTTGGTATTTATTTCTGTGAATGACTACATTTAAAATATAGTTAGAAAACAGATCGCCTTGTATGTTGAGTGTAAAATGATGCAAAATGGATGTTGGGAGTTGAGCAACGTTTTGTGTCACGTTTTCTTGAGTGATACAAAAAGTGAAGTTTCTGGCATGTCGGAAAGTGACGTTGGTGGCATAAAAACAATTATGGTTTTAGAAGCGACTTGAAACTCTGTTTATGCATTGTGCAAGAAATAAATGCGTTTCTTTTATCTCTCTCTAATCCTAGGAAACCCACGTGAGGTCATGTAGGGATACTCGATATGTATTGTACCGCTTTTTGATGAGAGAGATGGTTTAACAAACTTAGGTTGATGGCATGGCTAAAATGAAGGTAGTGGTATAAAAAAGAAGGTAGTGATATAAATCGTGTATGCACTGACGACCGTGAATTGATCTCCTCAGATTGATGACAAACTTATGCCAAGAATTATTCTTTCACATGCATAAACAATCATAATTTTTTTCACCTTGACTTAATATGCTGCCGACTATTGTAGTCTGCTAATGTTAATTGCAAATGTATTGTAGGCAGCTATTCTATATTGCAAATGTTTAATTTCAAGGTTATTACGTTTGATTCAATATGTTAGCTCGAAATAAGAGGATGCTTAGAAGGCTCGAAACGAAACGGTGCATTCCAGCTCTAATTAATTCCACAAATTAATTCATGAACAAATTACGTGTGTCTAAGCTTGGCCATAAATTTCTAAAATATAACGAGGATAGACAAAATTACTACTGTTTTCCGTTTTAATACTAATAATACGTTGCCAGTAATAATTTTGTTGGCAGGACAGCTCTTATTAGAAAGATATCTAGCCGTGCGAAAGTTTGTTTTGGGTTTATTGCAGAATTTAATGAGCAATTATTCTGGAGTAAGAACTAATTTCTAAATGTAAGTATCATCTTTCTTATAATTAGTTTATTTGAACATAAAGAAGTGCTTCATAACGATCCTTATTTTAACTTCTGATGCTCTAGCTTGGATTATGATTATTTTTTCGGTGGTCTGAAACTTTTTTTTTAAGCTTCACCTCGTTCTTGATTCATTTTGCATTTATACTTTCACGGATCAAGTGCTTTCGTTTCCTCTCTTGACATGGTGACTTTTTTAGATGAGTTGACAATTCCTATTACCTCAACAATTTATGCAATATTATCACGTTAGTTCAACCGTTATCTTTGACCTACATATCTTTGGATATACATAAACCACCCACGCACTTTTAAAAGTATAATCAATACGTTTCGTGTCTGAGCAACAACAGGGCAGCTCAGGTGGATAGCTCTGCATTGATTCGAATTTCGTATCAGCATCGGAACTTCACTATATTTATTATTTTAGCAGGAGGGCTCTGAGATCCAATACGGTAGGAGCTACAAAGATTCAAATGGACTCATGGTTAGTGCTAGAGGAACTCTGGAGATGTGTAATAATTTATTATTATTACTATTATCATTGTTCATCACTATTAATAGTATTATTCTTGCATTTTGTTGCTGGATCCTTCTCAAAAAGCAGAGTAATCAATTACTAGGTAGTAACGCTATATATTATATCAATTACTAGTATATGTAACGCTAAATATTATTAATGTTTAATTATTAACTTCAATTATGACATTCTTCTGTTACTATTTATGCCAAATAACAGCCTACATATTAGTTACGTATGTTATGATGAGGATTTGAAATTTATCTTTTGAAGCTGCAAGCATTTTTGAATGCCACATACTTAGCAAGCATTTTTCTCCTTCTGGACCTCTTAATCATGTTTCCATGCCCTTAAGCAGCCTGTGGTTTTTGAATACAGCAAAATATTTTCAGAATTTTTGTTATATAATTGATTACAATACTATCTAATAACCACGTAAGCTCAAAAAATTAGCAAAGTCAATTCTCATCTCGATCCATTGTATGTTTTAACAAACGTGCGCGTGCTCATACATCGACGCAATTTAATGAATGAGAAATGGTCATGGCTCGCTAAAATAGCAGCGTCTGACATGAGACAGCTCTTTTGTTGGTTATATTACGCAGATTCTGCCCGTCGTGCAATTGAATTTGTCTTCGGCCTATCGTGCACACTAAATTTGTCTCAAATACATGAATAAGTGGAGTTTGTTTTTGCGCTAGGAATTTTTTTTTGAAGACAGGAGCAAGTTGAGTTTGATCCAGCACTTGAAATTTGTCTCGGAGACCAGAACACGCAAAGTTTGATACGTCAATAAGTATAGCTTGATAACGACCAGAGATGAGCAACAAATGAATCAAAGCTTCGATGAAACTCACCGCGTATGTAAGAGTGGCACTTCAGGACCAAGATTGGCCTGGAGTTGCTGGACAAGATGCTCAGGTTTTCTGGGGTGGAGGAACGGGACGCCACGCCACTCTCAGCGTCTGTTATTTCATCCGCCAGGTTCGGCATCCGGAGAGCCAGAATGCTGGCCGTGCTGAACGCTGAAAAAAATCAGAATTTGAATTACCTTCAGAAGAATTATTTTCGGGAATTTTGTAAGAATTTTCTTATTTAAGAATTATTATTAAGAATTAGAAATTATATTAAGAATTATTAATTATGCAGAATTATTTTCGAGAATTTTGTTCTGGCAAAAAGTTAAAAAATCTGTGTGGAGAATAAAATTTAAATGAAAATAATACTCCTCACGCCCTGAGTATGTACTGTATGTGCAGAATTGGTTTCGTTTTAGTCAATCACTTGAAGAAAAAAATTCAGTGAAATGATTAGCTTATAAAAGCGCTTGAAGTAATTATTAACTCCTCTGTTGCTTTTCGAACATGATTTCTCTCCAGGCGCAACTGACGACCTCGAAAAGTCTTCAAGAACCGGGCAACCTACATTCAGACCTGTCTGGAGAAATAGATAAAACCGACCGTGATCCGGCAGATCAAATAAGCTTTGCTCTTGCGTGGGGTGCGTTCATTTTGCCGTTGAGCTGCGCCTCAAATATGAAAATCCATAGGATTGGCGTCTGCTGAGTTTGTTTTTCAGGCAATCGTCGGAGAACCCTAATTGTCATTTCTGGAGGTTCAACTCTCGGTCGAGTTTTGCTGCCATCTTTCAAAATTTTGATATGTAATTTTACTTCTCACACACTTTCAATTGGTGCCTTGATAAATATGCAGAGGTCTGGCTAAGACCTTTAAGATCTGGCTAAGACTTGTAAGGTCTGGCTAAGAATTTTATGCGCCTACATGGTTTACAAAATGGCGAAAATTTTAATGTCCATGAATGCCGTCTAATCGTCGAAAATAATGTTCAATTTTAATGACCAGAATAGGCCAGAATGTTAAATTGAATAGGAGCCAGAAGCAGCCTATTGATCCCTGATGTTATTCCGTTTTTCCAGTCGTCGCGTTGCTGATGGATCTACGAGTACTACGGTCAGCAGGAGTCTCCACCTTGCCTTGTTCTCTCATTAGGAAATTAGAAGCTCCACCCGCGAGCTAAATGAGTCCGAATGAGCATTAATGAGTTGTTTCGGGCTGATTTTGGACGATATAACGGAACTCAGTTATCTTCAAACACATTTAATCTAATAGCACGATGCACGGCCCGTATGCACTGATCAAGTTCATTCGAAATGATTGAGAAAAAAAATTTGGTGAAGCAAAGGAATATTAGATACGGAGAATTAAACAAATACCAGTGTGCTCTTCATGCAACACTGATGATATGCATGAAAATTTGAAAATGTCAATTACTTCTATTTTGACATGTGGGTTTAGAACACTCGTCAACAACACTCAAAAATTAGGCTCGCTGCCAAAATATTATGGCAATAATATGGACGATAAGATCATTAGTAAAAAGTATGCTCATAAGTTGTAAAGAAAGTATGTTAGGTATGTAATGAAAGTATTTAATTACTGTTTTTCACTAAACTAAGTTGGAAATGCAAAAGAAGAGCCAGCTTGATACAGGCTGCTTTTTAATACGACAATTTTAAATTGACCATTTTTGAATCGAAAGATCAATCAAGGAATTTACAAAAAGACTATTATCACCAACGTTCATCTTCATATGCATTTCCCGTCTTTGAAAATTTTGTTGATGGCCAACGTTTTTCGTTATACGCCAACCGAGATTGAAGACCGTACCGTTTCAAAACAAGATTTTTTTGTTTAAAACTCTGTCCATTTTACAAAGAAGTTGGTCCAAAGTTTTGACACGCATCATACATGGAAAAAACACTGAGAAAAGATTTTTCTCAAACTTGGTCAAACAATGATTTTTTCTTACATGAATCACCGTCATTGTCAAAGACGCTGCAGGAGAACATGGAAAACTCTATGCGGAACACTTTGCGAAATATTCGATACGGAACAATTTAAGGAGAACAGTATGCGGAACTCATATGCAGAACATTTTGCGAAACACTATGCGGCACATACCATAAAGATCTAACGATACATAATATAACATTTTTGTTATGTTCTTAATTGACCAAACATGCGACTTCATACCTTCGTACCTAACGTCCAAGCGACATGATTGATGTACTATGAGTTTTTATTTACAGAACTGTGAGTTTTAGAGTTTAGAGTTAATGTCCATAAATGTAATTGAGATAATAGTGATGCAAATTCAATTTTGGTCGCTGTAATTAACAGTAACATTAAAAGATAAATTATGCCAAGCAAACAATTTTCAGCAGAATACTGATTTTCCCCAAAATCAGTGTTCTGATGTCATGTGAATAAATGAATTTATCGTGTTTATTTAAACCGCATAAACGCTCAAGTGGATTACAGGACTCAAAAAATTACAGCATTTGAACTTTTTGTAGTAAATAAAAATCTAGAATTAGTTAACGATAATAATATTATTGATTCATTGAAGAACCGCAGAAGCTTTGAAATAACCTTGTATTAGCCAGCTGAGAGGTAGTAGAAGCAGCACAAAATTTTAATGTGCGAATAACTATGATCAATTATAATTCATCTCAGAAGATCTAATGAAACATAATATAACATTTTTGTTCTGTTCATTAAACATACATTTTTGTTCTGTTCTCTTGGTTTCGTGTATTATTTTAGTAGAGGATATTAAACTGAAAAGAAACTGTACAGGTGGTTTGCGTGCAGAACGTCAGCCAGCTGAAGAGGCTAGCGTTCGTAAAGTGGATCAATAGATCGCTCGCCCAAAGTTCTGCGAGGCTTTCGTCTACCGTCGCTCTCACCGCAACTCTCAGTCTCTGTCAATCTCTACAACCCGCTGGTCTCCATACTGGAGGCCTGCTTGTAGATCGTCTTTAAACAAACAACTCAGTCTCTGCCAGTCGCTGGTCGTCTTTAAATAAATATACTTACTCAGTCTCTGCTAGTCGCTGGTCGTCTTTAAATAAATATACTCACTCAGTCTCTGCTAGTCGCTGGTCGTCTTTAAATAAATATACTCACTCAGTCTCTGCCAGTCGCTGGTCGTCTTTAAATAAATATACTCACTCAGTCTCTGCCAGTCGCTGGTCGTCTTTAAATAAATTCACTCACTCAGTCTCTGTCAGACGCTGGTTTCTACCCGTGGAGCCTTTTGAAGGTCGTTTTAGACAAATACACTCAGTCTCTGTCATGTCTCTTATACACATCTAGATGTGTATAAGAGACAGGTTCNATATAAATTCGTTATTGTTTTGTTAAGGGCATGTACTGTCTCTTATACAAATCTAGATGTGTATAAGAGACAGGATTTGGATAGTGAAGCTTGCATCAAATTGAAATTGGAGTCGTAGGGAATTATTTCAAACTAACTGCACTTTTGAGTTGTTATGTGTGGAATATTGTTGACGAGTGTTGTAAAATGGTGATGGAGATGTAATAATTTTTCCCCGATTGAAATATCGTTATTTGTAATAAAATCAATTCTCCATTATTCAATGAATAAATCACTTGACTGTCGCTTTAATATTAGATAAAAATATTATATCCAAATATCTACTAATAAATATTTCAACAGGATAGTTCAACCCATTAATATATAGACAATCTGCTTTGAAAATTTCATTATTTTTATGGTACAACTAAATTTTTTCACCATATTTTTAAATGTTTTTTTTTTTTTGTGAAGAGAAAATATATTTCGTTTAAAATTAAAAATAAAACAAACGCCTCTGTATCTAGCTATACCTACAAAAATTAAATTATTTTAATTAAATTAAATTAAATGATCATGTCACTTTAAGCGCAACATTTGGTGAAATAATTAAAAACGAGACATCATATACATAATTCTCAATCATTTTCGGAACCTATGTGAGTTAATGAAAACTCGAAGTTAGAACACATTCTTTTAGAGCATTAATTGACATCTATTCTATTTTAAAATTTAATTTCACAGAAAATACTATGAACAAAAAGATAAAAGATGCATGACTTATCTGTACTGGACTCGTCTTATTTTAATGAGTTATACTGTGTAATTTTTCCTTAATAGCCCGAGTTTGTGGGACCATACCTCACGCTTGCTAATCTAGCGTAAAGTTTCATGACGGTGTGCGATTAAAACTTCAGACTTTGTAAAATTAGGCGGCAAACACCAACTTGAAGTCGGAACAAGTCTCGTTAGAGCGACGGGTCATAATAGAGCTAACCAAACAATGGAACAAAACACTATTCATGGAAATCCGTGCCGCGACAACTATATTGTTTCCATCGGCACTTATGAATAATATAAGTTTAAAAATTTCTTTTTAAAGACAACACTTCCAAAGAATCCAGTGTCTCCAATCTTAGAGATGTACAATGAATTTCTCATTTAATTTTCGAATATTAAAAAATTAATTTTTCAATTTTTTAATATAATTTTTTTTAATATATAAATTTTTTCAAAATTATTTATTCTGTTGATTGATTCATGCATTGCCTCTGACTTCACAGAAGTGTGCAAAATTTCAGATCAATTAGACAGGTAAAAGTGTGTTAAATATCAGTTATAAGATTTGTAGCTGACAAATTTATTTTTTTAATTTTTTTTTAATATTGAAAATTTGTTTTTTTTTTAATTTTTAAAATCATTTATTTTGACATTTGATTCATGCATTGTCTCCAACTTTAACTTTACACAAGTGTGCAAAATTTCAGATCGATAGGGTAAGTAGAAGTGTATTAAATTTCGATTACAAGATTTGTAGCAGACAAACAAACGAGAAGTGAAGTTAAAGAGAAGTGTTGTAAAAACATCATGCACACGATTTATTTTGTGAGTTTCATTGGAGTTGTTCGTTAACAAACAAGATTCTTTATAGGAATTCAATGAGCTGACGATTAAAATTTTAAATCTGCTTATACTTATATTTAGACTAGGAGCAACAGGCAATTAAAAAACGGGCTCAGCTCATCCTCTTCGTCCCAGCAGCCGTCAGCTCCAGGCTCGAAATTGATATAAATTAAAACCAGGATAGCCTTATAGCCTGCGACTGTAAAACCTATTTATTTTTCATTGAAATGGAATAATTGGCGTTAAAATAATCTTATTGCAGTGCGGATAAGAAATAAGCCAAGAAAGTTAGAATGAGTCCCCTACATATTTACTTGTGAATCCAAGCCGGAGATCTAGGGGAATTTCTCAGATGTTTAATAAAGTAGATAGGGATTCAACTTCTCGTATAAAATGCCTTGACCTGAAATCTGAAACTGAAACGCAATTTGTTTTGATTTCTGTCTTCAAATCACTGCAGACCGTTGCAAATGCAATAACCAGACATCCATTTAATGACCATTTCTACTAAAGCAGTCATTTTGAGCGGTCATTTCCTACAAATACATTACGTCTTCCTCATAAAATACTGTGCAATTATATCGTTGAAATTTCGTTCGCAAATTTTCATGTCAAAATCTCATCTATGCTCTCGTGCTGTCAGTGTTGTAACATTGACAATCAAGAATTAGTTATTATCGCAATTTAGTGTCTTGAGTTATGACAGCTCGCCTATCCCAAATTGATTTTTCATATTTTGGTTGGAATTGTTCCATAAGTTGTATAACCAGCGCAAATTTCATCGCTTAGTTGGATTTAGTCAACAAGGAATAAGTGACCAATTGAAATGGGAAATAATATTATAATTGTGAATCATGATATTAATTGAATAGTAGATTTTTGGCTTTCGTTAAAGCATCATTTTTCATTGTTAAGTAAATTGGCTCCGGATCGGAAATGAAGATGAAATTTAGACACTCTTTCAATAAATAACAAAAGGATTGATAATAATCACGATTATACTAGAATGATTTTAATATAGTTTTCGAGAAAAAGGGCCTTCTTGTTTTCAACGTCGTTTAGAGTGACTGCGAAAACAATGTTCCCCACACAATTTACTGGACTGAGCCCAGGCCACTGCAGAGAAAAAGCGTTGCTCTGTGAATCGTGAGCAGAGCTTACGATTCCATTTCAAGACCAAACACGCCCAGGCTCCATGGGAATTCCCCATGAGAATCTAGGATTTGGGTCTCCGAAGTGCTTGTTTAAAAAAATTCGTTTGGATACAATTTTCGAAATAGTGGTTTTCATGCTTATGCAGGTTCCCATTCGATTGCAAACCAGGAAATGTTGGACGGCCGAAAAATTTTAAATCATTCTGATTGACATACGAAAAGATATAATGCACACATTTTACTTCTTCAATAGAACCCTTTTTTAGTTAAAGATTTTCATGAATATGTAAATTTCTTATTTGGATCAATTTTTAATGAAATGTAAATCCATGAACAAATTCTTAAATTAAGAAGAGAGCCATAGATTCTTATGATGTGGGTGGGTCTTTCCGTCTCGAAAAAGAATGACGCCTTAGAAATACACTCCCATTTAAGTGCAAAATCAATAGAAACACTCGGGTAAAACCACTCACCAGTCCTCGACTTTTATCGAGCATCCTGATGCCCTGGTCGGACACCTCGAGTATACAGGGCTGCGTGAGGCCACTGCCGGTCTCGTTACGTGCGATCTTGCGCACAGCCTGACACAAAACCTGTAAGCAAATAATATACTATCAGTTAAATTCATTTTCATAATAGTTACTACATGTAAAATATTCTCAAATGTTATCCCTTATGATATTATTAATTGGCAAAGTAAACATGAAATAGACATATATATCATAACCACTTTGTAAGGAATTTGTTTTGAAAAATTCGGGTATCCCGACATTGCGGTAGCAACTGTATTGCAGAACGGAGCTGACTAGGAACTAATTATTATATGCATTAGGGTTGTTGAATCTAAGCTCCCATCCTCTTCGAACGTCTTCCTCTGATCTATATCCTACGTGTACATATGGCTGCTACTTTATACTTTAATAGAGTACTTTATAGCAGTGTGTTAAACAAACACAGTACACAAACACAGTTAAACAAACAAACAAACTTCAACTAAAAAAGTAGCAGACTAGGTTATGCGAAAACTTGCTGAGAATTATCTAGAATATAAAGAAATTCAGGTAGAAAGCTGATACCTTTGCAATACAGAGATCCAAATTTCGTCATATTTCAGAGAGATCCAAATTTCGTCACTCCACAATAGACATTTGAATATGACCGGAATTGCGTCCACGAAGAATTAAGGAAATTTTCGGTAAGATGGTTTCATGTATAATGTAGACATAAAACCCGAACATTACTGAATTCAAAACCACATGCTGATATAGAGCAGAATTTTACTACCCGTTTATTGTACTCCCCGAACATTGTAACAAACACTGTAGAAATTATAGATGGAAAAATTCCTGTGTCCATGGTATCAGGTCGATCGAAAAACTGATCTAAGGTAAAGCGATT
>NW_025941034.1:0-280 GCF_000764305.2 Hyalella azteca
GTTGCGTGTTTTGTAGCAGCGCATGCATTACTGAATTGCCTCCCATGCTCAGCCACGGAATTAATATGAATTTTCTACCGTTTTTGCTTGCTCTTGCACTCGTAAATACACAGCATCCGTTTTCATTTTCAACAGTCGAAGATTTTTTTACTATAAGCCCGTACAGCAAGTCAATCAAAAACATTTGCCGTTTCTATGGTTTCCTAGTAAGCTGCTTGAGCTGCAATTCTTCAAATTTGGTTTAACCATCCATAGTTTTTTCTCTAAGTTCTCTTCAGCT
>NW_025941035.1:0-1096 GCF_000764305.2 Hyalella azteca
ATCGATTATTCAGACCTTACAAATCAGCGATGATTCATAGATGACTGCCACCTTTACTCGCCACCCTTTCGATTTATTGATGTTTTATTGTCGATTTTTGGAAAATCTGGCAACTCACCGTTACGCCACCTATAAACTACTATCGCCACCTATAATCATCGGTGCACCACCCTTAATTTTTATTTGGGTAGGAATCGATAAGAAAACGCGAGCGAAAAATAATATGGAATCATCTTTGGTTTATTACTTATCCTTAATATAAATTGAGTGCGATTCACCGGTGACAGTAAGCTTGGATTATCTCATTGATGTTGCTAATTCGCTTGATTTTGGTCTGGCAGAAATTCAGAATTTTTACGAGTACTGTTGAAAAGTAAAAATTTTAAAGACGGGTTAGACGCAAGTGCAAAGTACGTTTTAGCGTTTAACCGTACGATTTTGTTTATGTACAGTTACATTAACTAAATTTGTATGCATATATATATGTCTCATAAATGCTTTTTCAATTTTAAATTTCGATCCAAATCGTCAAATTCTAATAATTCGGTGAAAACAACTGACATTCTTTTTGTTCATCTGATTTGTTACCGGGAGAGGCACCCAATAAAATTACGTAGACCCAGAAAATTTTTTAATTTTTTTACAGCAGATATCAGCAAGTATTAATATAATAATTGAACTAACTACACAAAAAAAATTTTCTGAAAACTACAGTACGATTTAGAAGTGATCATTGGTAAAATTTCTTGGACCGTCAATCTCTGTTCTGATATTGTACAACAAAAATGATTAGAGTTTTGGCGATGATGGAAAATATACGGTTGATGATTATTGTGTTACTGGTGTTTGTAATACTTGCGTTGGTAGAAGAAACTCTGGCAATTTCCGCAAAATACACCGGAATAGCTGTGTCAGTGGAAAAACTTCTTTCATTTGGCGTGGCATCGAAGAACTACTCAGCCGCAACCGCCATCTACTGCGCGGCGAGGGCAATGCTGAGTGGCACAGGCTTCCTAACTCTGTGCGTGCACAGCACCAGCGGGCAGTGCCTGCTGCTGAACTCCACGTACCCGGCCTTGTTCAACCGAACTTATCC